>NC_056729.1:1126372255-1126374755 GCF_019279795.1 Protopterus annectens
TAATGAAAATATCTGCAGCAAATCACCTCCATCAAAAAAGAGTTTGGAATATGTATCAGGACACGTCAAGTCTGTCTAGTGTGATAGTTGGTAAAGAAATTTTGTTAGACACATTTGGACAACTCTCTAGTATAACACCAACAGAGAAATTTATTTCCCAACTAACCCTTCAACTGCCACAAAGACTCAATTTTATTGTGAATATTTTCTTATATGTATAACAGTCCCTCTGTAGCAGTCATCCACTACTGAAGCTTTTTACTTATATGTGTCATATACTTTGCCATATATTTCTTACTATTGTTCAATAACAAGAAACAAGTTCAGATTCAGACAGAATGTAATACGATTTAGTACTGTATAAAGTTCCTTCATTTGTTTTCTGTGCACCACCCATTTCATTTTCTTTTACTTCTCAATAAACAGTGCTTATATGCACAGCTTTCAGTAGCAGTTTCTACTGAACAGTATATTTCAAGACCAATGCATTTTTCCTCAGAAAACAATACTGGACAGTGATTTTACTTGCTTTAAACACAGAATATTTCACAAATGCAAGACATGTCAGGTTCATATGAGCAGTGTTGTTTTTCAGTCTTGTAGCACAGCATATACTGAATTGCTTTAGCAGCTTGTTAATATTCCATTCTGCAGACTACAAAGTTATCAACTATCACTCAAGAATTTGTTTCTCATAGGTTCATAGGTTCATAGGAGGCTACAAGGCTACTGGCCCTAGAGCCCTTACAAGCCCAGCCATATTTATCCCAAGTTGCCCCATGTGTCAGCGGTTAGGTGAGTGAAGTTTACAGAGGTAAGTGTCTATGGTTATTAATACTGATGTCCTCTGTCCAGGAAGAACATGGACGCCACCCTAGGAGTGAATTTACGGTCACCCATCCATTGATCTAGGTTGCGTTTGAAGAGGGTCAAGGATGGGCTCTGTTTCATATGAATTGGAAGCTTGTTCCAGAGAAGTGGTAGTCTCTGAGAGATGTATTAATCTCTCCAGCATGACCTGTTCATGTCAGAGGCTAGGTTAACATCTCAGAAATGAGTGACTCGCTTGAAGTTTTCTCAGTAAAAGCACCCATTTGTTTGAGTTCCCTTCTTCCAACAGACAGTTTGTGATTCATCACAGGGTAATTAATGCAAATGATTATTAATAAATTTAATAAATTTAATTGCTAAATCTGTTTGTACATGCGTTTAATCTCTTTCAGAATCACCATACTATTGAATCACTAATATTTCATACATTCTTTAGGATACGGGTTAAATTACATTGGTCATGTTGGCAAGTGACTTCGCATTACAGTTAATTTCATTTCCTGCTGGACTCCTCATGTTAAAGTTGCAAGTGATTCTTACAAACAACAACAACAAAAAATAATAAAGATTATATTGCGCAGAGTGATTTTTTTTTCTTTCACAGTTTACTTTGTTTTCCTCCATAACCACATCTACAAAATAATGTCACTAGGGGTACTGAGCAATGATTTACATGCAACTAGAAAGTATTATGTGTAATCAACATATCTTATTTCTATAAAGGACCTGCTTCTGATTTGCATTGTCATTTTTCCTACTACACCATTATGTGTTAATTTTCAGTGCGAGGGGTTCCAACTACACAAACTAGTTGAAACTACTTCTGATGCATTTAACATGGAAATTCAGTAGCCCATACATAAGCTTAGGGAGTGAGGCATAATGACTTTAGTCTTTTATGATGTCAAGATAGGGATTTTCAGTGCTGAGAAAATATTTTGGGGGCTGAGAGAACTAATTTGGAAACTGTCTTTACTAACAAAATAAAATGGAAAATTTATACAATTTGTGCATCAAAAACTGTATAATTTGATACTGTATATGATAAGGAGGTTGCACAAGCACTAGAATATGACTGGTACACTTTAAAACATACAGTGCAGTCACCATTTTCCAATGCATATCCTTCAGAATTGCCTGACTTATTTTGTCAGACAACCAGTGCAGACATGTTTCCTCACTACAACATAGTGCACACCTACTCCACACACCTCAGAGCTGCCTGGCATAATTTCTCTGAAAGCCATTGCATAATTTTTATCAATGCACAATTGTTGCTGAATACAGATTTTGTGCTACTACAAAATTTTTTTCAATGCTCTGTGATTTACTTTGTCTAGAGATCCATTTTTCCATTTTTTCTAAACACTAACAAGATTTCTTACACTTAATGGAATTTCAAACAGGTTTCCCCAAGTTATAAGTTTACAGTGTTACAATATGTTATATTACACAGCATACAGCCTTATGTCTGGTTATTGAGGAGCTTTCTGCCACTGATTAATAATGCACATACAGTGTCACCTGCCTAATTATCAGTCAGGACTTTAAACGTTTGATATTCTGAGCTGTTCCTACAGTTAACAGTAGCTTATTCTGCATACTTCCTGCCCCTGTTGGGCAGGTCTTTCACTTTATCTTGTTTTAGTATATGGAATATCAACATGAC
>NC_056729.1:1126699755-1126772255 GCF_019279795.1 Protopterus annectens
TACACCATCATGTATAAACTCTAATTCCCATTGATACAATGAGTTTGTTAAGAATGGCTATGACTTGGATATATTGGAAGAATTGAAGAGAATGGTAATACTTAATAGGGATACTACATATAAACCTTACCTTAGGACAGACGCGTGTATGAATGATCATGTGATCATTACATCAGGATCTAACATTGGAAATATAGTTAGAACTAGATATGTTATGAATTTTAGTAGTAGAACAGGTTCGGTTAAATATATCATAGCCAAGTACTGGCCTGTGTTGATGGCCTGTCGAGAGGTTAGGCGAATTTTAGGTGAAAAGCCTTACTACTCATATAGGAATATGAGAAGTATTAAAAGCTTATTATGTTATAAAGATTTTAATTTTGGCTTAAAGCTGAATGCTTTCTCTGATCGTTTTGGTACTTTTAAATGTATGAGCTGTTCTTGTTGTATAGACATTGCTGCTACCCCTAATTATGCATTTATTCATCCTGTTACTTTAAAAGAGTTTTACTTTAAATCAGTAGCATTCTGTAACAGTGTAAATGTGGTGTATTTGGCTACTTGTAATGCCTGTTCAGCATTCTATGTGGGCAAGACCGCACGTAAACTTAAAGACAGAATAATTGAGCATAGGTCAGAGGTTAGAAGGGAGGTTGAGAATAATGCTCTTTTCAAGCATATTAAAACACATGGGAATATGCATTGCTTTAAATTTAGATGCCTAGATTTGGTTAAACCTCATAGTAGGGGTGGTGATATTAATAATGTTTTAGATATTAAGGAATATGAATGGATTTTAAGACTAGCAGCAGATTCTTCACCTGGATTAAATTCTACTGTTAGCCTAAAGCCTGTTTTAAGTAAAATTCAGTGTGTTAAGCTGTTTTAAATATTTTAAATATGTTTGCATTTTGTATATATGTTATATTATATTGTGTTTGTCGGTCATGTGATTTTGGCTGCTATCATGTGACTGTTTTTTGCTCCTATTTAAAGCAAGCTGCTTTTGTTTTAATGATTGTTAGTATTGAAGAAGGGTTTCACCTGAAAGCTTTGCTGTGATATATTAAATTGTCTTTTGCCTACGTTTGTTTGTTTCTTTGGTATTCCTGCATTCCAGTCTTGTTTTGATGTTATCCATCTTAACAGCACTGGCTGATAGTCTACTTTCAAGTAATCTCTGTGGCGCATGTGATAAATACTTATAAGCTGTAGTGTATACTACTAAATAGGTAGGAGTTTTAATCTGCCAACTGTGTGCTTGTGTGTGTATACTTATCTCGAGCTGCAGCACTATAGACAAGCCTATATGGGAAATCTCTGTAAAATGGTTATGCATTTTATGAGTCATAAGACTAACTGCTGACCTCTAAATGTCCTCCCCTACAAGGCCTGCTAATGTCATCCACCTTAATAATACTAGCTGACAGTCTGAACTCAGTTTAACTCTATGGTGCATGCAATAACCACTGTGAGTTATAGTGTGTAATAGTACATAGGTAGGGGTTCTAGTCCCCCACCAGCCAGCTGTGTGTGTGTGTGTGTGTGTGTGTGTGTGTGTGTGTGTGTGTGTGTGTGTGTGTGTGTGTGTGTGTGTGTTCATGTATGTGGTTACAGATATATCCCCTACTATCACTATGTTCATGCCCATTTCTGTGCAATGGTAATGCATTTTACAGCCCTGTGACAAGCTCCAGGTTTATTTTATTTTATTTTACATTTCTTGACCGGGATAGTCCGACTGGATGCATGTCCATTTTCAGCGGAGGCCCGGGGAGAAAAGCTCCAAGGGTAAGCAGATACAGCATTACATAATACCAGCATTGCATATTACAAACAGACTATTTACAGAGATTACATAAGTAAGCAAATTAAACAAGTTCCACAAGTTAGAGTTAATCCTGAGCGCAAGTGAGGATTAAATTAAATTATGCACTAAACTGGTTAACAGATTTTTACACATTCTAGAGAGAGTTAGTCAGGCTTGATACATTGACATAGCCAGTTAAGTGACAAATGTTGTTTGAGTCTAGATTTAAATTGACCTAAGGTGGAAAGTAAGGTAATATCAGTTGGATGAGAGTTCCAGGATCTATTTACAGAGTTTGCAAAGAGAGAGTCACCGGTTGTGTTATTAATTTTGCTAGTCTGAATTAGTAGTTTGTTAGAGGATCGAAGTGGTCTAGGATTATTATAGGGGGTGATAATATTTTTAAGTGCAGGAGTATTGTCCGGATTATAGAGGATTTTATAGCCCATAATCAGTTGGTTATACCGGATTAGGCTGGGTAGTTCAAGCCACCCCAAGCTGATTTAGATTGATACAATGATGTGTCCTAAAAGGCAGCCCAGTGGCAAACCTGGCAATGTGGTTGTAGCAAATTGAGAGTTTGTTAAGGACAGTCTTGATTAAATTCGCGAGTAGAGGGGATGCATACAGAAGGGTTGAAAGAAGGTGAGAGCAAGCTATGGCAATTTTAGCTGGAGGGGTTAGGAAGGCTTTTATTCTGTACAGTGACCCTAGTTTTTTTATTGATGGTTTTGATAGTTTGGTTAACATGTAGGTCGAATTTTAGATAGTTTTGTAGAAGGGTCAGGGGAGATTATTGTGCCATCATTTGAATTTATGGTAAAGATGAAAGTGGTAGACCTACGTGTTGGTGAAAATAACAGCATTTTAGTTTTTTTGGGATTTAGGATGAGATGATGTTCTTAAAGCCAGTTTTCTATTTATTAAAGGTGGTCTGGGTAGCTGACCATAACTCTACTGGAGATGTGGCTGAGCAAATCAGGGTAGAGTCATCAGCATATTGGATACAGCTGACTTTTGGGATGACAGTATAAAGGTCGTTAATGAAGATGGAGAACAGCAGGGGCCCCTAGTATAGAGCCTTGTGGTACTCCAAGGGTGTTAGGTAGAAAGTTAGAGAATTTGTTCTGCTAGAGGACAGCCTGCTGTCGACCATTCAGGTAGGATTGAAACCATTGAATGGCTCTATATAGGCATCACTGTCTGCCAACATCTAGGAATGGCTCTATATAGGCATCACTGTTTGCCAACATCTACATTTCTATGGTCAGAAAACCCAGGTGACATGTATAAAAATAACATACCTTCTCATAAAGTATGAATGCATAATTATGCCTGCTGCCCCTATTGTCCCACACATGACCTTCTACACATAAGCACCTAGGGAACCATGCAGAAATACTGCCGTACCTTGCTGATGTCATATTTCTGCTGTGCTGCCATGCCATCCTGTGCCACTGTACTGCCGCCATCTGTCCATAGAATAACCACTCAAACCCCTGGTAGAGACACATGCACGGGTAAGTGATACGCCTGTCATTCTGTCACACTACCACCAGTCTAACATCATGCACCTAAGATACACATGGTTTGCTGTGTAGTCATGACACATGCCAGCACACAGTACCTGTTGTGACCCACAACACCTGAAGTGGCATAACAATACTAAACTATACATATACATTGAATAATATAGTCACCCTGTGCATCAGACACATATTTGCATGTCCCTGCATCGATGGCATGGATGTCAGGGATGTGGCACAGGTATCATCACATTCACAGTGTGTGGTGTGGGGGTGCCAGAGGGCTAGCTCGTGCCATACAGTTGTTAGCATGTATGTGAATCAGGAAGGGGTGCCAATCATATGTGCCATGGAGAGGTGCTATGTGCATCTATGGGTGACCTGCATGTGACAGTGATGTTTGAATGTGTACATGTACACAGTCAGGCCCAGTGCTAACCCTACATGTGTGTATGTTGGGCAGCTGTGCACCATACATGGTAGACACTACAGGACCACCCAGGACCACATGGCCATGGCCTGCCATGTCGTGGTGTGGACAGCACACTTTCCTCTGCAGCACTGGTGGTACAGAGCTCAGCAGATGGTGTTTCTGACCTACTTCCACATGCCCAATGCCGTACCCCAACCAGATGTTCTAGCACAGACAAAGTGCAGGCAAAAACAGATACTGTCTCAGTCCACCATCTGTCCACTACATCAGTGAAATGATCCATGGCATCACCAATGTGGTGGAGACAGTCATGGATGTCAGACTGTGCTGCATCCATGACACTGAGCATAGGTCTGTTGTTGTGTTCAGCACGTGCCTGTGCCTCCATGATGGCCCAAAGCATGCAGTGAGTGACCCGTGATGTGACATCTGTAACAGGTGGTAGATGGGCAGCAATCCTCCTTTGAGCACCCCTATCAATCTCCCTGTGTGGGACTTCACCAGCTCTCTGGATATAGCCACTGTCTGCACTCACTGATGCTATAGTTGCCACACTGTCCTGTTCAATGTCAACACCATGTGACTGTCCAATATCTGTGGCCTCTGGGGACTAGGCATGTGTGGGCATACTGACTCTGTGCAGGGACAATGGGGACAGAAGAGTGATGTCAACCTCTGGGACAGATTCAGCCCCCAACAACCCAACCTTTGCCTTACTATGGCCACCACCACCATCATCATCATCATCATCATCATCATCCTCAGTGCCTGATGGGACCCGGACATCAGGCTGTGAGGAGGACAGACTCCAACCCCCCATTCACCTGTGATGAGGAAAACTAAATTAGTACATTACTACCTGCACTATTATGTATGGTAAACCACACAGACTCATACAGATGAGAAGTCACAACTGCATTACCAGTCATACATCTCATCACTGATCTCATGCACAACACACAAACACACCACTACATACACAGACAAGACAGGCCATTTCTAACATACACTTCAGCTACATCCAGTGAATGTTGGCAGTACACTACACCTGCGGAGTATGCAATATGACACTGTATGTGATAGTACTACACGGGTCTATATTATATCCTCGAATGCTTAAAAAAGTGAACTCTGATTGATCAAACTTATTTTCAAGAAACTGCAAAATATCGAAGCAGCAGAAACTCAAATTTTTTCCTAGGGAAAGAATTTGGTTGTCCGTTTCTGTTGCTTCGGTATTTTCAGTGTTATGGTGGAAAGTTACCGGTCGGATTCAGGTAAGTGTGTGATTTTGTGGATGTGAGTGTTAGGGTGATTTAGGTGAGTTAGGGTTAGGGCTCGGGTTAGGTGTGTGTGCGATTGAGTGGACATGAGGGTTAGGGCGGATTTAAGTGAGTTAGGGTTAGGGAGCGGGTGAGGTGAGTGTGCGATAGTGACGGACCTTAGGGTTAGAGTTTGGGTTAAGGTAAGTGGGTAGTTAGTGGTGTGTGCTTAGTTTAGTATAGGGTTAGGTATCAGATTTTAGGTGCATGTGTGTGGATTTCTGTTTGTTTGGTGTGCTTGTGTGTATGTGTTTGGATCAGCGATTTTTTTCCCTGGGAAAAAAATCACTGATCTGACAGTTCGAGATTGTAAGCTTTTGCTTAAATTAGGTCGATCAATCAGCGTTCGCTTTTTTAAGCGTTTGATGATATAATATAGACCCTACTACACATAATACCTAGTACACCTATCCTGAGAATGGTATGCCTGCTGTAGTATCACTGCTACAGGTATGTACCATCTCCCCATAGTGAGTGAAAAGGCATCCTGGAGTCATTGCCTCCTGTATAGCAGGCTGCATACTTCTTCACAACTATAACTGCAAATGTGTTAGTGTTTATACAAATACATAGCTGTGATTATCCATTGTATGCACTGTAGTCAACTGCTCTGATATGGAACATACAACTATTCCACTCTGGCTAAGTATAACAGTTGTGTCTCAGACTAAATGTCAGTCCTTAACATTCATATGGTGTATATATAAGCCATAAAACAATGGTATCACACTTACCAAGTAAAGGACTACAGACTCCAGCCACACCTGACGTACCTATGGAAATGTGAAGGAGAGGGATTGTCAGCAATACAAAATGTTGCACTGTTAGATGGTAATATGTGCATATGTCCACATGTACAGTACCTAATGTGATACTGCCTACATTGCTGACATTCTGAGTATGTGTGCACAACAGTGGATTAAAATAACCCCACTATCAATGTAAATAAACCTGACACCCATGTACTGGTATGCAAAGCCTGCCACAATGACTGATACAGTATTAGACTGGTGAACAAAGTAAGCTTGCCTGGGCGGTCCTCTGATGTGAACACTGTGGCCCCCACATCCAGGATGCATGGGGTGATGGATGCCTGGGAGCTGGTGGTTGATTCTAGGTTTGCCAGGACTTCATCTGTGGCTGTGAATGAGTGTTCTGTTGCAGGCCCTCTGCCAGTGGCAGCATGATCCCTGGCCACAACAGTTGCCCTTTGACGTGCGTCATTGAGCATATCTGTGGCCCTGTGTCAGACCTGCTCATAGGTCCTGTCCTGATGCCCACTTTGGTTAACCACCCTGACAAGGTCACTCCACAGTGCTGCATACTGATCATGATTTTGTTGACCTCTTGACAGCAGAATATGAAAGACAGCAGAATATGAAATCTGCTGAAGGACAACAAGAGGGGGATACATTTCAGGACCAGATACATGGACATCCACATTGTACAGACCTGCACAACCAATACAGTGTGCACTATCCACTGCTCCCTCACATGTCATACCCCACAGTGTATCAACACACCATGTGTGGCTATCACCAGGATAGTAGCAATATTGGTTATGTCCCTGTGTGCCATGACAGATTCTGCTGTATGTCTACATCCATCGCTGCAGTCTACTGTGGTGTGTCCCCTACAGGCAAGCTCCCACTAATATGTCATACAGTCACAGTCAGACAAATAGCTGCATGATATTACAACTATATGGGGACAGTCCAGCAACAGCAGTGTGCCTCAATGAAAGACAGCAATGCAAACCTGCTGTACTATGTGTTCACTGTAAGCATCCCACCTCCCCAATGCTTGTGGACTGTGAGCATATGCCTCATGAATGTGTTCCTTTAGGCTCAAACATGTGGATGTCTGAAAAATGGTTGGCCATTCATTAATGGTTATTGACTGACACTAGGGAATCTGGCTGTAACATGCCAGACCCCTCAGAAAACATGCTACAGTAATA
The DNA here is from genome assembly GCF_019279795.1 of Protopterus annectens. NCBI lineage: Eukaryota > Metazoa > Chordata > Ceratodontiformes > Protopteridae > Protopterus > Protopterus annectens. The sequence goes on from NC_056729.1 coordinate 1,126,706,807, forward strand.
TCTGTTATTGTATTCATAATTTTATGTTGTATGGCCAATATGTATCCCCTGTCACTGAGGTTTGACCTGTGTCCCCCATTACTTATGGCTATGTCTGAATCCCTGCTGTAGGGAGTTGACAGGTATATTAGCAGTAGCTCTCAAAATCACAGAGGAACGAATGTCAACAAAACAGTAACCTAGCCAGGGTACATTAAGGACAGTCAGGGACACCTGTAGAATGCCAGCACTATGTATGTGTGGCATTAACAGACTGAGATGTTGTGAATGACAGTACATTGTTTGATGTGACAGGAGTGTACACCCTTTCATGGTGTCAGTATGTCTATCACAGATTCCACTAGCTTTCTTATAACAGCTGACCATTGTAGGAGGGAGTAACAGGGGCAGAGCTGGGATTTGAATCAAAGCAGAGACAGTTGTGAAGCATGCCTGTAGCTGTTGGACAGCAGAGTATCACCAACATGTCAATACCATAGATGTATGACAGGCCTACTGTTGCAATCCCTATTCCCCATACCATTCTACCATCTGCATCCCATTACATGGGGATATCTGTTACAAACCTGATAGAGCATAGTACTCCTTTTTTGCAGTGATCCTCAGAAATAGCTTGCAAAACCATTGTCTGTGTGAGCAAAACAACATACACATCTGTTCCCCATTGGCAGATTGCCCTTTGTAAGTATTGCTCATTAACAAGTAATTGCCTGTGCAGCAGTCTGTGTCTCAGACTTACTAATTCCATCCAAAACAACTGGACTGCACTTTCATTAGCCAATGACATGGCACCACAGAGTAATATCGGAGGCCTTCATGTAGGCCTTGGCCCCTTTCTTAGACTCTGAGATGGACATTAGTGAGGTGTGGAGACTGCAGCATCACAGAGGGTAGGTTCAAATACTGTCCACTGTTGAGATTTCTGAGGTATGTCCACAGTTTTGGATGATATGTTTGGCCATTGTCCCATGACATTGTGATTATCTGTCAGTTCAGTGGTAACATTGCAGGTTGAGGTCAGTAAGGAGAGGAAGACATGTGAATGTGAAATCTCATACCCATCAGACTATGCATGCCGATGCAGTAGCTGCTATTCTATCAGTTCACTAGCTTTGTAGGGGCAAACTGTGTAAAATGCCCCTGTCGCTGGACCTTTCCCCCCACCCTTTATACATGGTTGTGTCTGGATCCCTTGTTCTCGGGGGTTGTGAGGTATGGTAGGCCTGTAGCCTGCAGCTGCTGCTGTAGCCTAGGACACATAGGGGGAGTGTGACCTCTTTGGAGAACAGCAAGCTGTACGTGTAACTGAGGCAGCAGTGTCAGCTGTGTCTTCACTGCAGGGGCAGGGTAAGGTTACCCTTTACAGTCCAATTGAGGCATGTGTGTAAGGTACATCTGTTATGTAAAAGTGCCAATCACAAAGTAGTAGATGGCATATAGTTTGGCTATAGAAATATGTGCAATGTGCCCCTACCTACAGGCCTTTGACTTGCAAACATGGGTTGCAGTTAAGGCAGTAGCAGCAACCTGTGTGAGTTATAATTGCATGACTCAGTCATTACTTGCTGTGTTCACAAGAATGTAATTCATGTGCAACACACTGTAATCAAACCCAGGACTGTGGTTGGCAAAACATTTTATATGCAAGGCATTCAGCAGACTGAGCCACTGAGTCAGTGCAGCCGCAGGTGCAAAATATATGTGCATACATACTGTCTGACACACACATTGTCTGCATCAATCATTATGTGCATGGCTTTCAAAGCCAGTGTTGCAGAACAGTCTCAGTTGTACACATGTACTTTGCCATTGTGCCTTAGCAGGTGTGTTTAAAGTTGATGCTGATAAAAAGGAACAATTACCTGCTATCATACCTGTCAACCTCATAGAGAAAGAAATCTGGGCAAAGCCATAAATAAACATGGGACAAAGGCCCAAAAATAGGGACAATCTTTACACATTATTCTTACAAATGTAGAATGCTGATAGAATAACAGGTGTTGCATTACCATGTGTTTTGTGAAGGGTATGAAGTGTGAAACTGAAATATCTGTCATGGTGTTTTAACCTCAATCTCTGATGACTTGCCAGGACCTTGTCAGAAAAATATGATGTTATGAAAACCAGGTCAAAAATAGGAGGCAAAACTCTAGACATTCTGCAGCAATCTGTACAGTTGACAAGTATGCCTGCTATCCCAGGCCTGACGAACATCCATTTTTATTTATTTGGCTGTGTACTGGTGTAGTGTTTGCATCACAGTCCCAGGTACACTCCCATTTTTCCCATTATATGTACTTGCAGTCTGTCAGTGGTAATCACTACATTTTGCTGGAAACACCAATTTTAACTCAGAGCTGAGTGGCCTTGTGGGATAATGCACTATGCTGTAGTTGATGGGGTCTAGGTTCGAGTTGGGGCAGGAATGATTATTTTGCTGCTCTGCCTAACACTCTGAGAAACACCTAAAACCATTAAGGCACTTAAAGCACCATTAAGCGGGTTTGCACGGGGTTGCTAAACACACAGCTTAGCACTGCACAAACCCGTGCTAAAAATTAATAAAAAAAAGAAAAAGTGGGTGATATGACAGTGGTGAAATGGGGGAAGCAGGGGGGAAACATACTGAAAGGCATGTTTGGGGTGTGCAGGAAGGGTATAGGAAAGGACCACGGCTTTCCATTTCTTGTACAGCAAAGCTGTGCAGGTTTTAAAGAATTTGAAGCCTCACACCTCAGAGACAGGGGTGAGGACAACATAAATGTGGTAATTAATTATAGGTTCATAGGTTAGTACTAGGCTAACTGCCCTTGTGAGCCATTTTAAGCCTAGCCAATTATCCCTTGTGAGACTCAAGCCCTGCACCTTGAGTTTGTAAGGCAAACACCTTAACCATTAGGCCACCCTCCCAACTAATTTCATAATTAGTTGTGTCCAGTGGACATGTGCAAAATGGAGAGCTATGTATGGGGTGGTATGTTTTGTGGGACAGGTGCCCATTGTTTTTAAGTAAAAAGTGGAATGTTGGGGGAGAGATGTAGGTACATGTGGGGAGGTAAGTTGGGTAGGAGAGGTTGCATTTGCAGACAGAGAAGACAGACAAGACAGCTGAAGGGGTATTGTGTGACACATGAGTGGGGTAAACACCTTGGACGGACATTATGTTGTGGAATCTGATGTGTATGTGCCTCTGGATGGCAGCAGCATGACTGAGATCCCCACCCATGGGCAGTCAGCACTGCTCCTTCACTGCCCCATAGGTGGCCATGCTAGAGGTTGGGCACTGGGGCCAGTAGGCCCCACCAGGTTGTGCAGTCTGCCCTCAATCCATTGCAGGTGATGTTCATAGCTCCTATGAATAATCCTGCACACCATGGCTGGTAGCTGATCCTGCTTGACAACCCTTCCTTCGTTCCTGCTCTCAGGGGTCAGGCCCGTCCCCTGAGGCAGTCCCACCAGAAGATGCTGCAGGGACAGTGGAGGGGACACCACTGGCTTGAGTCCCAGAAGTGCTGGTTCCTGCTGCCATGGCTGGCTGTAAGTGGATCACCAGGAATTGGCCCACCCTGACAAGCTGTTGTTTTTCAGATAAACCAATACATATAGGTTAGTTAGGAACAAAACCATTGTTTGTAATAACAGTATGCCAGAACATTGGAAATAATGCCATGACAGTTCAATGCATATTATGTGAAACACAACAATAAATAACAGAACAGTCAGTATATTAACAGCATGCCAGTAACAGTAGAGCATAAGGCCAACAGAATAGGTAATTCAACAAGATATGTCAATATGCAGCCATAGTAATACATAACATTAATAAAACACATGCCCCAAAATAAAGTTTATAGAACAACCTATGTTAATAGTAAACAATAATCAATATACAACAATAATAAATTTATGAAGATAAGGGGTGGGGAGGGACAGAAATACAGTCCATTAATATCATCATGGGCTATATAGTTGACAACAGTAATGCTATCTACTCTAGAGGACATCCCTTCTTTCTGTGTAAATGTGACCTATAGCTGTTGTAACACATCCATACCTCTCAAGCTATCCACATGGGACACTATGGGCCAAGCAGTAACACCTACAGGTACAAAACTATAAAGAAGACTTGCATATTAGGTGGACCTATATAACTACCATGGTGTACTGTGGGCTGATGTACATTTACTTTCCTATTGACATATAACCATGTTAATGATACATCTGTGACAGAGGTATTAGGGAAAGGTAATTATATTCCTTGAAAGCATGACACCTGAGAGACATGCATTTGTACAGTAAAGAAAGTACACAACTGTCAAGCCTTGCTTGGCAGGCATGGGGATAGAACCCAATAGCAGTGACTGCAGGGAACATGTGCATCACATGTATTAATTCACTGCAGGAACCTTTGTAAGACACACCAGGCATACAGCCATACCAAGATTACACAGTATATTTCTTTTATGTTAATATATTTTAATATTGTTTTACATATTTCCTTTTATTTTATGCATTAATAGCACATTCGTGGTAATGATTTTAACAGTCTGTGACATCTGAACAAACAATTATTTACACAATAATATAAGCTATCTCACCAATTTACTTGCAGTTCCTGTGGAGAGAATGATATCTGTTATCAATACATGACTGATACTGTAATATTTCTGGGACGCATAGGGATAGAACCCAATAGCAGTGACTGCAGGGGACATGTGCATCACATGTATTAATTCACTGCAGCAGCCTTTGCAAGACACACCAGGTATAGAGCCATACCAACAGTATACATGTTATTTCTTTTATGTTGATATATTTTATTATTATTGCACATATTCCCGTTATTTTATGCTTAATAGCACACTCGTGGTAATGATTTTAATAGTCTGTGAAATCTGAATAAACAATTATTTACACATAATATAGGCTACCTCACTCATTTACTAGTAGTCCCTGTGGAGAGAATATCTGTCATCATAACATATCTGCTTCAGTAATATTTATAAGTACATAGCACTAGATTTGAATCCTGGTCTGTGTGTGGAAAAATGTACTTTGTACACAGCACTTAACAAACTGAGCTACTGAGTCTTTGCTGAAGTCTGACTGATATATACCTATGGCTCACTTGGAAACAACATATGGCCTGGTACTAGTAGTACAGTGCTATAGTACACTACAGTGATAGTTGAACACACATGCATGTAATGCAATCATGAAAGAGATACTAGGTAACTTAAACATTACTAAATAAAATGCAGGTCTACACAATATATTGTTACTGGGTTGAAATATCAGCTCTAATTCCACAAGTATTGCATGACAGTTTATTACAGATACCTTCATGCATTTACTGGAATAGTTTCGAGTTTTTCTTGCATAACAGTTGGCATTATGCAGCTGTAATCCCAAAGTTATTGTACATAAATGTATCATGCCCTACTCTTATTCTGTCTTATTTGACTATAGATAGCATAATACAGCTTTATTCACTACACTCATGGTGCAACTGGACAGGCGCCCTCTCTGCACCTCGACATTGCAAGATCTCACCTCTGCAACTTTTGGGAGTTAAGCAAACCATTATGCATATCAATTTAGCAGATATTTAAGATTAAATATTGGTGAAACACAGGTAAACATGCTTACAAACATGGGGAACATTGCCCGCTCTGAATTCATAGATCCATCTGTCCAAGAGAGCTAACAGTACAAAAATAAATAGAACCTTGTCCACCACGGTTGAATATAAACACTTTATTCAAACAACAAAAGGTAAGCGCTTTCACAGTCTCTATGACTGCTTCCTCAGACAGCATTAAACAACTGAGTTACATCTTTTATACACTTAAAAATCAATCAGCCATTAATTGATAGCAGTTAAGGCATTTAAAGTGTCCCTCTCACTTTGCTGATAAAATTCCATAAAAACATCCAACATTTAATTTATCAAAACCTCATTAAAAATGTATAAAAAACTTTCAAATTTTTTGTTCTAGAGGTTATCAGAGAAGGGATAAGAGAGTGTGATGTGAAGAATAGGACCAAAGCAGCTGAGCAAAGGTGGATTATTAAACTCAATGCAGACACATTACCAGGCATAAATGAAGCAGTATCACTGAAACCATTCCTCAAAGCCAGAGCACTCAGACATTAATTTACATATATATATATATATATATATATATATATATATATATATATATATATATATATATGGATCACCTTTATATCCCCGAAATCGCGTTTCGCCGACACACTAATCACCGACACCAAAAGACCGACAACTAAAAATACCGACAACGCAAAACACCGAAAACCATTACACCAACACACTACACGTAAACAACATAGTACACTACATAACATATCCACTATCCCTAACCCAAACCCTAACCCTAAGGTCCGACACTACCGCACACTTACCCTACCTGCACCCTAACCCTAACTCACTTACCCACCCCTAACCCCAAGATCCGACACTACCGCACACTCACCCTACCTGCACCCTAACCATAACTCACTTACCCACCCCTAACCCCAAGATCCGACACTACAGCACACTCACCCTACCTGCATCCTAACCCTAACTCACTTACCCACCCCTAACCCCAAGATCCGACACTACCGCACACTCACCCTACCTGCACCCTAACCCTAACTCACTTACCCACCCCTAACCCCAAGATCCGACACTACCGCACACTCACCCTACCTGCACCCTAACCCTAACTCACTTACCCACCCCTAACCCCAAGATCCGACACTACCGCACACTCACCCTACCTGCACCCTAACCCTAACTCACTTACCCATCCCTAACCCCAAGATCCGACACTACCGCACACTCACCCTACCTGCACCCTAACCCTAACACACTTACCCACCCCTAACCCCAAGATCCGACACTACCGCACACTCACCCTACCTGCACCCTAACCCTAACTCACTTAACCCACCCCTAAACCCACAGTCCCTCACTATCGCACACTTACCTGTCCGCTCCCTAACACTAAATCCCTCACTCGATCGCACACTTACCGAGTCCGTCGGGTTCTCACCTTGTCGGTCATCTGCGTTGTCGGTGTTTTCGTCCCGTCGGATTCCGTGTCGGCGAAACGCGTTGTCGGGCATCTGAAGGTGACCCATATATATATATATATATATATATATATATATATATATATATATAATATGTAAATAAGTGTTGATACATGTTCTTTTTTAAAGGTTTTTTTAAAACTTTTTTAATGAGATTTTGATAAATTAAATGTTGGATGTTTTTATGGAATTTTATCAGCAAAGTGAGAGGGACACTTTAAATTCCTTAACTGGTATCAATTAATGGCTGATTGATTTTTAAGTGTATAAAAGATGTAACTCAGTTGTTTAATGCTGTCTGAGGAAGCAGTCAAAGAGACTATGAAAGCACTTATCTTTTGTTGTTTTAATAAAGTGTTTATATTCAGCCATGGTGGACAAGGCTCTATTTATTTTTGTACTGTTGGCTTGCTTTTTATTAGAGCCTGTCCTTTATCCAGAACTCTTGCTGTTTTGTATTTTACTTGTCCAAGATAGCTCATTTCTTTCTTTGGGTTATTGTGATGGTGACGACACTGAGCACCTGTGCAAGTGATACCAGTTGCACTTGTGAGGTCCCTTGACAGCCAGTCCCAGGTCTCTGCTTTGTACTCAGCACCCTGGTAATCTTTCTGCATGTGGCAGTCTTCATGGTTTTTCACTAGGAGTCTGACCATGATCCTAGACACCTTAATGCCCTACTGCTGCACCTGAAAGCATGTACCCTCTCACATGCCATCCATTGTATCCTTCAAAGACATAACTCTAATGGATTATAGTGTATTCCTGCCTACTGGGCTTAATATAGCTTTTTTTCCCTGCCCTTACACACCATTGGGCAATATTTAAAAATGCAGCACAATGCTTAACACTGTGCAAACCAGCTCAGCTCAACTGAGCACTGATTAAACTGACCATGCTTAGCAGTGCTTAAACCAGCTAACCACAGCCAAGTGCTGCCAAGCACTGCCAAGCAGTGTTTAAACAGAGAACAAGGCTTAATAGAGCTCAGCTGAGCACAGCAGATCATGACTTAAAAATAACTGGCATAATTTACATTGCAAAAATAATTGCTTAATTACCCATCCATGTATTTAAACCCTGCACCTACTGCACATGAGGTAGTAACTCTATCCACTTAGTTACTTGGATATGTGAAATGCTGCTTTACTTTTACATATTCCTCTGAGCCACATTTAAGCACTACTAAGCTCTGTGCTGTGACTCACAAACCTGCTAAGCAGTGCTTAAATTTGACATTTGAATCACAAATTAAATGCATCCGGTTTCTATTTTTAAATGCCTGGCATGTGTCAATTGCTGTGCGCTGCACCTCGTAAATTTAAAAAAAAAAATTAAATACATTGCTATCATGCACTTGGACAGTGCAGGGGGTGTGTTTCTCATCTGAGGACACAGTTAGTCACACTTTCACTACACTGATTAAATAACTCTATTTCATGGCTCTCCCTTAGCAACATGCCATCATTAATATGCATGGTGCACTGATGAGGGGGAACTACATATACAGCCATGGTACCTTCAGTGTAGGCTTTACACTATGCATACATGGAAATTATTAAATCGAAGGGAGTGACTTTATAAGGAGCAGAGAACATCTCTCCCCATTATCCTCCTATATACCACTGTGATGTCACAGAGTCCATTATACCAAGACACAGACATACCTCAGTTTCTTATAGGACTGTGTTACCCTACAGAAGGGATGGTGACAGTTGGAATGCCCACATCCCATAGACAGTCTGCACCAGTTCTCTGCCTAGCCTGTACATATGTAAGGTTTCCTCATCTAAAATCTAGTTAAAATGAAGCCTAGCCATAATAGTAGGTCTTCCTCAGTTATGACCTACAGCATTGCTTCCTACCAGATCTCCTCTGAAGTATACTACATTACTCTGCATATTTCTCCATTTCTTGAGCACTTCTGTGTATGGTCTTCACCATCTATGTCTCTACAAATAAGTCACACTGACTGCTTTCAGCACCATTTATTGCTATTTGGCAGATTTGTCATGTTGTAGAATTGGACAAAGGTTAACTAATGTTGCATTTGTAATTATGTCATTTTATATTAGCATACAGTTCTACTTCTGAATTTTCAATTCTGTACAGTAAGAGTAATAGCCGTTTGTGTGCTACAGTTAACACAAACAACTTTTGGAGTCTAGCATGTACTTTTGTTACCAAACATAAAGTAAAAATAGTAAATGAATAAAGAGGTCCAGTGGGCATAATAAGACCAAGAGAAATGCAAAACATCAGACTTTAGAGAGGAGGATACAACATTAATACATAATGGAATTCTGCAGAATTTAAAAAATGTATGCATTATTTGTATTTTTAAGTAACTAAATTTGTTTATTTCTACTTTAAGGAATGTAACACACATTGCAATACATTTATCTGTGAAACTAAATGATACATGGACAATTCCAGTCTGATCAGCAAACTAATGCATTTTATTTTCCCTAAAGAGTGCATAAGTGAATTCATTTTCTTTCCTTCTTTGTGCATATCATTAATTGAAAAAACATGTAGCAATGTAAAGTAAGAAAGAAGTTTTCAAAAATAAACTTGTTTCAACTATAGTTTTATAAAAGTTAATGCATAAGCCAGTTTGGGACAATCAGCTACATAACACATTTAGTTCACGTGGTAAAGTGGGGCACTAAAATCTAAACTAACTTCACGGTGCTGTAATATGGGCATGTCTCAAGTGAAAGAATTACAGCCTTAGGCCATTTTCTCAAACAAACAGACAAAGCAGAGCTGGAAGCTCACTTTGCAGACACTACAGGTCACAGAGTCCTGAAGCTGTGCATATTATACAGTCAGGTTGTTTTCACTGCAACTGTAGTTAAAAAGTCCAGGAAATAATTTTCTTACTATATGAATATTAACATTCCCATAAACAAAACCAGTATGATAAGAAACTGTCACTGTGGTAATCCAGTATATAATTTACATTTTATCAATGATTAGGCAGAATTTGATAAAATAATAATTTAAGAAGTTTGACTGCAGTTTTATGATGTATTTTGCTGTCGAATGAAATGTTACCGAATCCTTTCCATCTAAACAGCTGTCTACAAATAAAGTGAGCAGGGCTGTGTACAAGTGGCCTATGTACAAATAACAATCAGTAAGGCATATGTGGAAGTGATCTGTGTGCACTATCAACACAGGATAATGAATGCTGATCCACTTTGAAATCAGATGCTTCTATTTGCACAATGTTTCTGCTTTTGAGGATTGAAATATATCACACTTTTATTGCTATTGTATTGCAATTTCAAGATGTACAGACTGATGTCAAAAAAATTACTGTATGATGCATTGAATCTTTTTGATTTCCCTCTTAGGTGCAAATCAAAACATTCACAAGTATTTACGAGTTACATCTGTTAAAGCACCTGTACAATTGTTATTAATGTTAATGATTTTTATTAACTCATAGTTTTGATACCCATTCTTGGTAACCTTTTAAAAATATAACTAGTTCATGCGGCAAAAAAAACTTTTCTTACACTGTGAAAAGGTTGCTTGTTCAGTAAGTTTCCATTCATACTTGTTGTTTTTCTATGACTCATTTTTGTGAAAATGCTGCAATTCTATGCCTTATGTCCATGTTTGTTTATCTTTTCGGCTTTTCCCGGTTAGGGATCGCCACAGCGGAACTCCGGTCCGCTAATGATTGGCAGTCAGTTTTTATAGTGCCGAGTTGCCAGCCCGACGTCCAACCTTCAATGAAGGTGCGCCCATTCACGCATGTATTTTGGAGGCCACTCAACCACAAGGAGGACATGCAGACTCCACACAGAAGGCACTCCAGCCGAGAATCAAACAGCAGAACCTCTTGCTGTGAGGCAACAACGCTACTGTCTTAAACTTCTGCTATTCAGACTTTGGCTAAGTTGCCTTTATTCTAACCTGTTCTTTCCTTGTGCTAATTCTTTCACAGTTCTTTCATGGTTTTAATTGCAGTTTTCAGGACTTCTGTGTTTTCTCAGCAAGTCTTTCTTCTCTATGATTGTGTCATTCTAATGATCTTTGATCACTGGAAAAAATTGGTGGGAAAGATGCATCAAATGACATTTTAAATAACTTTATCTATGTATTATTATTATTATTATTATTATTATTATTATTATTATTATTATTATTATTATTATTCATGGTTTATATTACTATTTGTTTAAAATGATCATTCTTTTAACCTATTTAGGCCTGACAATTGTTTTGGAGGTTTTTGTGCCAGGGATGTAGTAGGCTTACTCCTTTCTCTGTTTTATTACTTGTTGGAACTTCAGTTTGAGAAGATTTCTCACCACTCCTCTTCAGCTTTTGCTTAATTTAATCTCCAGCTTTACATTTTACACCTCTCACTGCTCATGTTTTATTTCTTCAAAGTCCATTACTGTTTACTAAGTCTTACTGATACCACATTTTATGAGATGGACTTTATCTTTCATTTGCCTCTTCCTAACATTTGCATATTTCATTTTTTTCTACCATGGACCCCCATATTCATTCCTTTGGTATTTGAACATGTTCATTACCATAATCAGCACATCATTGTCAACACACGATTATCATCATCAAAACCACACTTTAATCATCACCCTCATCATAATCCCCTTTTTCCCATTTTCTTCTTGGGGATGGGATATCGTTTCAACTGTCATCATCTCTATCTATTCATTGCCACTCTCCTGCCTTCTTTGGCTGTAGCAGATCTTCTTTCACACAATCCATCCATTCTATTTGCCTGTTTCTTGTCTGTCCTAGTTTCTTCACCAGATTGTCTTCTGCATTTTTTTGCACATCTTTTCTTTTTGACCTTTTCTGCAATTAAGCTACTTTGGCTTCTGCTCTTATGCCCTCATTTCTTCATCTGTTCTACAGTTTGCATCACACCACCTGTCTCAGGCACTTCATCTCAATCACCTCTAGCTTCCTTAGTTTCTCATCCTTTACTGCCCAGATTTCTGTGCCATAATGTGATACTGGTCACACCACTGTTTTGTATACCTTCTTTTCAGCTTCTTTGGTATCCTTCTGCCACACAATGCCCTGACACTCTTTTCCAGATGCCTGCAAACCTTATACTTCAAGCTTTCAAATCCTCATTCAGACTTGCCTTCTCAACCATTCCTCTCACATACTTAAAGCTGTTAACCTATTCCATTATTTTCCCTTGTTTTTCAATTCTCAGCTTCTTCTGACTTTCACCAATTGCTGCCATTACAACTGTCTTATTTATATTCAGTTTCATCATCACAGGTGCCTTCAGTTTTGCATTCCATTCCCCTAATCTTTGCAGAAGTTCTTGCTCAGAGTCTGCCTGCAATGCCATGTCATCTGCATAGAGCAACTTTGTTGATCTGTCCCCTCTGACGTGTTTGCTAATGTAGCCAGTCATCAATATGAATGGCAGTGGGCTCAGATCTAAACCCTGATCCCCATCCACTCCACTGGGAATCCCTATTTGAGACCAAACACAGTTTATACTTGAGTCATTTGGTCCTTGTACACAGCCTGCACTAATTCTACCAATGTTTCTGAGACTTTGAACTACCACAAGACTGCCCTCATCAGGTTTCTTGGGATCATGTCTTATGCTTTTTCTAAGTCTAGGAATGCCTAATTGGACTTCTTCCTCATTTCTAGCTTCTGTTCAAGTATCTGTCTCATTGCAAACATCAGGTAAGTTGTGCTGCTTCATGATCTAAATCCGACCTGCCCATCTCTCATCTTACTTTCAATCACCCTCTCCACAACTTTCATGCAGTGTGACAGGAGTTTGATACCTCTGTATTGCCCAAAGTTATGAATAACCCATTTGTTCTTCTACAATGGCACTATTATGCTTATTCTCAAGTCATCTGGGATACTCATTTCTCTCCATAATGCTTTGAGTACCCTCAAGAGCTATTTCTCCCTATCTCATCCAACATCTTTATCATATCTGCTGTGACCTCATCTGAGCCTGCTGCTTTCCCTGACATCATTTTCCTTAGTGCTCTTCTTACGTCTTCTGTAGTGGGCGTCTCCTTTTCTTTCATCGTAGGCTGTGTGAGAAAGTACAGATTTTGGTGGATTTTCTTCATTAAGAAGATGCTGAAAGTACTCTGCGTTTGATTTCCTGTGGACTGGTGAGCACATTGTTGTTGGCATCTCTTATGAAGGGTCTCCGACTATCTTCCTTATCTTTCTGTCTTTGCCTTGTAACCTGATAGAGTTTCTTTGTGACATCTGCTGGCAGTCATTTTCCAGAAGCTGGTAGAGTGCCTCAGCTGCATTGTTCTTTGCTATGCAACTCCTGCCTTTGCCTGTTTGTTAGCCAACCAGCATTTCTTCTTAGCCTGATCTGTCTTTTCTATCTGCCACTTTTTTCTCCACTCCTTTTTATTTTTACCAACTTTCCTTATGTACCTTATTTTCATACCTGGCTCAGCCTTGTTTCTGCTCTATAGTCTTTGCACATGCTATTTTGAGACACTCCATTTTTCTTTAACTCCACCTAGTTCATCATGTTTTCTGAGGTGCTAGCATCTTGCGTTTTTCCTTGAACACTTGTGTTTTCATTCCAGTTGACTTCCAGGTCTTCAGCCTAGAACTTTCTCTGACCACTGCTTGCAGCTGATTGTATCAACCAATGGTTTATCCTTTGGGAAACTGTTTCACTAGGATGACTTGGCAATTGTGAATTGTATACTCTATACTTTCCTTAAAAGGAGGAAGTCTACCTGACATGTATGTTGGCTGCTGTTGCATGTGATCTAGTAACTGTCTGTTTCTTACTGATCTGTATGTTAGGCACCATCAAGCCACCTTCCAGACAGAAGTTTAGAATGGCCTCTCCTTCTGTATTCCTGTTGCCCCATGGATGTGGACCCAGACAGTCCTCATATCCTGTTCTGTCTTTCCCAATATTACATTGGAGTCACCCATTATCAATATCAGTTCATGTTGTCCTGCCCTATCTAGCAGGTCTTGCAACTGCTGTCTGAATGCACTCTTTTCCTTACTATTACAATCTTGATCTGGGGCATAAGCTGAGATTATAAATACTACTTTATCATTATGCTTGATTCTGTCACTAATTCTAATGGCATCCCTCACTGTCTTTTGAATCATCTTCTTCACCACAATTCTGACACCAGTTCTACTCTGTCTTCCTCCTGAGTAGTAGACTCTGGATCCCAAACTTCCTAAACATCATGTAATCCACTTCCAAGCTGCATTCTTGCCAGTGAACCTACATGGATTGTAGCAATTCTTAGTTCATGTTTGGCAGGTTGATTGATTTTATGTGTAACTTTTGCTCAACAGAGTGATTCCAGGTAACCCAAACTGGGCTTTATAATGGACATACACTAGTGGCATATACACCTCTCCCACTGTTTGTATGGGTCCCAGGCATAGGTCGCAGTAGGTCAGTTCCTCAACCCACTTTTCACAGACAAATACCCATTTGGCAATATTAGTCAACATGATTGAATCATCTAGTGGCATATTTTGCACCACTGAGTGGCTAACCCTGCTACAGTGTGCAGTCTCTGATTTATGATTTCTTATCTTGAGGATACTGTGTATCACAGTATATGCCTTTTATGTCTTTTCATTTTTGTAACATTGTGACAAGCCAATTGCAAATATCATGGAGCTTATCTGTAAATGTTTAATTAGCTATATGAACTATGTCCTTTTGTAACATGTGAAATATAACTTGCAATTATTGTGGAGCTTTTCTCCCTGGGCCTCCACTGAAAACAGGCTCTTCTTAGCCCAGTGGACTTCCCCGGTAATCAAACTTAAATAAATAAAAATAAATAAATAAATGCCCAAAGCAGTTGGACTGTACAGTTTTTCCTACTATAGGACACTGTCTAGAGTCTATGCTGCTACTCACAGCTCCATTCTTGGGTGAGTCTGAGATGGAAACATTCAGCATGTTTTAGGAAGGTGGGGGGATTCCCACAGAGAAACAGAGAGAACATGCAAACTCCATACAGGCATTAGCTGGAGGTCAGGATCGAATCTTGTATCTTGTGCATGGGAAATGAAGACCATAACCATTATGTCAACTAGTCTGTTACATAGTAGGAAACACACAGTAAGCTAACACTGCAGTATTTTCCTAAAGCTAATGATTACACCCAGCTGTGCTTAATTCAGTTGTTTTATTTCTCTACTTTCTTTATGTATAACACTCAAATAAATTCATCAATGAGTGCCTCTCCCTTCTCTGGAATAAACTTCTTTTGTAGGTTAATTATTTGATTTGACATCTTCCCTTAAACTAACCTAGTCAACTTGATAGGTGCTCTCAAGGTTACACCAGAAATAACCACCCTCTCCTTTCTTCAGAAAGGAGATAAAGCTTGAAGGTGAGCATACATGGTCTTTGGCGTAAATGGTCTTGAAACCCTATGAAACCTGAAAAACATGAAATATCTGTAACAGCTGTTTTCCAAGCGTATGTATTGCTTTGACAGTCAGTCTTTTTAGTTTTATGAACAGTCTTTGTTGCTTCAGTGGTATTAAGTGAAGATCATAGAAGTTAATCAGTGGAAGCAATGGCTTATAGTCAGTTTGAAACTCTGTAAACTCTTGAGGTTTAATAGGCATCTGGAGAATTTCTCACATGTCCACACAGCTGCAAGGCACTTTTCTCAATTTGTGAATATCTCTTTCCAGCATCCATTGTCATTCTGCCAACAGGACATAGCACTTGTTCATCCATTTTGGAGCAATGCTGAACTTAGGCCATGCCTCCTGCCATCAGCACTCACTAATGCCGCTTTAGTAACAATTCAGTATTCTAGCTCTGGACCCATTTTTGCACTTTTTTACTTTGCTTAATGTGTGGGCTTGAGAATTTCCCTATGATCAGAGTACTTTTTTTTTTTTTTTTAACAGTCCAGCTAGATAGCATGTTTGAGACATCTGGCACAAATTTCCAATAGGTTAATCATACCTATGGCTTGCTTTAACTCAGTCACATATGATGGATTTTGTAACTACTAGCACTTATGCTGTGAACAAAGTACTGAAGCTCAGTCTTTGCAACACAGCATCTGTCTTGTTTTTACTTTAAACTACTGTTTTTGGTAGTTTACAGCACAACCTCTAATGTCAAATCATGCATTTTTATTAGGACCAAATACCAGCATGTCGCCCATAGCAAGAGTTACAACAACAATGACATCAAGCCCATTGAGAAACTCAATCATTTTACACTGAAAGATTTTAGGTGATGAGGTTATGCTAAATGTCATCATCTTGAATTAGAACATTCCTACTGAATTAATAAAGGTTGTCAACTTTTTTCTATCTTTCTGTTTATTTGCCAAACTCATTGGAAGTATCTAGCATGGAAACACTTTTGCTTTGACTAGTTTAGGTACTATGTTTTGTAGTGAAAGCAGAATGAGTTTTTTCTCACACAACTACATCTTTAAGCCTTTCTAAATCAACATATATTTATATGTAACCATTTGTTTTCTATTGTTGAGACCAATGGAGCACATACCAATCATTTGATTCAGACATGATTCCTATTATGCCAAGGATATATTTTTTTAACTCTGCCTGTATTTTAGGCATCATTGGCAATGGCACTTATTTTGGTGTGGTCAAGGCATATATAATATTATTCACAATCAATTAATTAATCAATTAATTAACTTTGTTTTAAAAAATTTCTTTATGGGATAACCCACACTGATAATTTATTAATTGCAGGCTCAGCTTAGGTTGTATTTTACAACAATAGTAAAACAGTACACAGTGATTCATGTAGGTAAATAATACTATATAGGAATTAACAATAATATGAAAGAACACTGGTATCAACAATCAATATACATTTGAAAATAAATGGGATTAATATACATCAAACAGAAGTTGTCCAGCAATGAATGGAAATGAATAGTATATGCTACAGTTTTAGTTGTGGCATTATATACATATTTACAGTATAAATATCTCACATTTAACTTTACAGCTTCACAATTAGGCAGTCCAACTTCACCAAATACATCAACACTGACTTTGTTTATTTTGGAAATTAAGCCAATCCCATATGCCACAATTCTGAGCAGATTA
The DNA here is from genome assembly GCF_019279795.1 of Protopterus annectens. NCBI lineage: Eukaryota > Metazoa > Chordata > Ceratodontiformes > Protopteridae > Protopterus > Protopterus annectens. The sequence continues at coordinate 1,126,724,021 of NC_056729.1, forward strand.
TTTATACACAGACTATCCTGCACAAAATTTAAAAAAAAAATCCAAAAATCAGACTTTTGTCTCTTCTACTCAGAGACAGCTAGAAATGTACCAATGAGCTTGGATTTGCCTGCAAACCACATATTTCAGTCTCTGTATCATGAAACTAATGACATTTCAAGAAACTTCTATAGGTAAGATATGATATGACAACAACAACAGCATGAAACTTACTTATTTCTATGACCAAAAAGTAGTTCCATTTGTCAGTCTATATCAGTGTCAGAAACAGTGGTGACTGAACTCAGTAAAATAAATTGTTGAACAATCTTTTCAATTTAATTTTAAGATGCAACTTCTTTAATCAACTGCCTTGTTTTAATCAGCTGTCTTGCAAAGAACAGCAGCATTGACCAGTCCTTTGCATCTCATGCTTTCTGCCTCGTGTTACATACTGCTGTGACTTCTGCATGATAATGCTTATAGCTTGTGCATTTGCCATACTTGTGTTTAATCTGCTTCTCATGGTTCACTTAGTCTGACCATTATTATGCATGCTTCTTTTGCCTGTGTTTTATCTCACAACTTCAGCTGCCATATTTATACTAACAATTTGCCTTTTGACTAATTAATCTTGCCTTTGTGGTGATTTGTATGTTTTTTTCCTCAAATATTTTTTTTATTTTCAATTAAAATAACATTTACATAATATTTTTAAATATAATTTTAAACAACTATATACAATATCTACAATAGCCTGACTTTCAGTTATATATACTGTATGTTATTAAATATAGAATTAACAGATCAGTTATTAGAAATACAATATTGATTATTGCAGAGTGTCCAACAAACATGTAACTTTCTTCCAAGGATTATTTACCAATGGCCTGGGATAGATTCATAGTTCTTTGATTTTTATTTCCATCGATGCAGTTGTCTTCAGTAAAGTGTAGAATTCTTCCAAGGTCGGGGGTGTATTTGAATTCCACCTTCTGGTTACGCATTTCCTAGATATAGCAAGTATTGTCCATAACAAATACATATTTGTCTTATTCAGGTAGGGACCTTCATTTACATTTAGTATAATCAATATTTTAGTTAAGGTAAAGGATTCATTAAATAAAGCTTGTAAAAAAATGATTGATTCCATTCCAATATGATTTAATTTTATTACATTAATAAAAAATATGAATCCAGTCTGCTTTATTTGACTTTTCACACCTCCAGCAAAAAACATTTGTAGTAGTAATGATCTTTTTAATTCAATCTGGTGTTAAAAATGTTCTATGTAAGTATTTCCAGTTAAATATTTTCCAGTACTGCGTGTTAGATGTGTAATTAATTGATAGTAAGATGTTAGTTTTAATATCTTCTGTTAACTGCAAAGCTGACCTTTTGTTAAGAACTGCCAGTATGATGGTTTGGGAATTGTTGTATATGTTATTAACTCTTTATATAGATTTGAAATGGAATTTTTCTTTTCACAACTATTATATATAAATTCATACAGAAAACTTATTAGATTTGGAATATCTTTAAATGAGTAATTATTAATTAATCTGCATAAATCTTGAGTGTACATTAAAATGCTTTGTAAGGTTAACCAGTCCTGTGTTGGAATATTGTAAGCTGTTTTTATCATATGTATATCTAAAACATTTAATTTATTCACACATTGAAACCAGCATAAGAATCCATTTTGTTCCCAGGAGGTTATTGTTTCCTTATATATTTTGTGAGGAAAGTTCTTAGTGATTGTAAATGGGGTTAAAAGGTCAAACCAAAATTTTAGATCTATGTTTGCATTTATAAGTTTCCTAAAGGAATTGATGTAATGATGAATCAGTGCTGTTTTAGAAGGTTTTGTTATATTATATTGTATACTTATGCATATTATGTACCAGGGTTTGTTTGATTTGTCTACTATTAATTTTTTTTAACAGATTAAATTAATTTGTTAATATAGCCATTGTTAATTCTTTTCAGTTGGCAAAATAATTTGGGTTTATCCAGTCTATTGTAGTTTTAAGCGCAGATGCTTTTATATATATTTCTGTTTCTGGGAAGTTCAATTCTCCTTGTTTCCAAGGTCTAATGTGATGAGTTAGAGCTACTCTGTTCTTTTTGGCATACTGTAAAAATTTTATTAAACATGAGTTTATTTCTTTAAGAATGCATCTTTCAGGAATTAACTTTATTGCTAAAGCTACATATAGTATTTTTGGCAATAAGACCATTTTTATTAATTGCAATCTGTCTTCAAAAGTTAAAATAATTTTGTTCTACTTTTCTATATAAATTTTTATTGTTTCAATAATGTTTTTATAATTTATTAATATTGTTTCATTTATATTTTTACATAACAGTATTCCTAAATAATTTAGCATATGTTCTTGTTTTCCTATGATGGATTTATCTGTAACTTGTAGTTCTTTTTTCTTATTTAAAAATAGAAATTTTGATTTTGATCTATTAAAGTGTAGATCTGAAATCTTATAGAATTTCTCCATTACTTCTTCGAGCACTCCTAATGACTCTCTGGAGTTTGATAAGGTTAATAAAATATCATCAGCAAAAAGCGTTATTTTAGATATGTACTGGTCATAGACTTCTATTCCTTTTATTCTTGGATTATTGTGTATTATTTCTGCAAGTATTTCTATAGTCAAAGCAAATAAAATAGGAGAAAGGGGGCATCCTTGTTTAGTGCCTTTTGTTATGTGGATAGATTCTGAGGTGAAAGGACCTAATTTAATGTAGGCTAAGTTATTTATATGTTTTTTAGTAATAAGATGGAGGAGGAAATTCAAATAATGCTAAAGTTTTAAATAGATATTCCCAGTTGAGGAAATCAAAGGCTTTTTCTATGTTTAATCTGATTACAAGTGTTTCTCTATCTTCTTTATTAACATAATCTATAAGAGTAAGTATCCTTTTAATATTAAATCCTTGGAACCAAAAGCAAAAACAGCACAACGCCACAAGCTCACGACCAGAGATATCACCAGGAACCGGATAGCTTTTAAAAAACTCTGCTTTAATTAAATGTAAAATCCACAAGTAAAATGCTCACAAAAATTATTGAAGAACACAAACTTCAGTCAAGCGCTTTCGCCCGGGCTCTCCCAGGCTTTATCAAGACAACTTCATGATCAATGTGCATTCAATTTATAACTTCACCACTCATATAATCAATTATACAATTAATTATTTAGAGCAATCCCATTAATTCATGGTCTCCTGTTATTTAAAGGTACAGAATTATTATTAATAACAATAGCAGAAACATAGAATACAGCAGCAGCAAAACAATCTATAAAGAAACGAACTTCTTAAGTGTTGTGAGCATTTTAAATTTTCGTGAGCATTTTACTTGTGGATTTTACATTTAATTAAAGCAGAGTTTTTTAAAAGCTATCCGGTTCCTGGTGATATCTCTGGTCGTGAGCTTGTGGCGTTATCCTTTTAATATTATCATGTGTGTGTCTGCTATATAAAAATCCAGTTTGATCATTATTAATTGTCTTTGAAAGTGGGATTTTCATTCTGTTAGCTAAGATTGATATGAATATTTTGTAATCATTATTCAGTAATGATATAGGTCTGTATGAGTTGCAAAGTACTCATGGTTTATTATCTTTTAGAATTGGTGTTATGAGAGAATATTTCCATGAGGGTAGTATTTTTGCTTCTGACTGGACTTCTAGCAACGTTTTATGAAAAAGGGAAATTACTGTTGAAGGGAAGAGTTTGTAAATTTTCATAATTATACCATCTATCCCTGGAGCTTTGGTAGATTTACTTTCTTTTATCTTGTCAACAATTTCTTTGTAGGACATAGGTTTTTATAGGTCTAGTTTTACATTTTCAGGAATTTTTTTATATTGATAAGGTTTGTATCTAAGTTTATTTGGTTGGTATCTAAATCTTCTTTTTTGAAGTGTTCCATATAATGGAACCAAAATGCTTCAAGGATGTCTCCTATATCTGATACTTTTTCCCTTTCTTTTCATGATATATACTACCAATGTTATTTTCTTTAGATTGTATTTTAATTCTTATAGATAAGCTATGTAGATATCTAGGGGAGGTGGCTAATGAGTTTATTTTTATTTTTTCCAAGGCTAGACAAGTTTTGTGTGTTAGAATTTCATTATATTTTTTTATTTAATTCCTCTATTTCTTTTTTGACTTCTGGGCAATTCTGATTTTTTTTTTTTTAGATTTTGCTGTCAAGAGTCTGGTTTGCAAGTCTAATTATTCAGTTTCCCACTCTCTAACTTTGTTTTTGTACCAGTTAAGGGTCTTACCAAATAAATATGGTTTTAGTGCATCCCAAACCATGACTCTACTGATTTTTGTTGTATTATTAATTTCAAGAAATAATTGTAGTTCTGACAACATCCGGGGTCTGAATTCTTTAATTTTCGTGATATATGATGGAATTCTAATTGAGAGGATTAAAGGTTTAAACTCTATTTGGAGCTTCATTATCAGAGAGTCATGATCTGAGAAGGGGCATGGAACTATTGAGAAGTTGAATATTTTTGTTTGCAAATCCTGAACTACGAATAATTTGTCTATTCTGTTTTGTGTTCCAAATCTATGGTCTTTATGGGAAAATAATAAGGATTTATCATCTTTTACATTAAAAGTGTCTGTTAAACAAAATGAATCAATCCATCTTTTTAAGGATTTTGAAATAGTTGTTATGCGAAAAGACTTCTTTGTTCTTTCAGAAGCTTCTAAGGTACAATTAAAGTCTCCTCCCAGTATAAGATTTCCTTTATAATTGTTGGAAATAAAATCTATGTGTTTTTTAACCATTCCTGCTCCAATTCCTGGGAACCAATACAGATTAGCTAAGGTCCATATTCCATTATTAAATTTAATTATAACAAATGCTAGTAGACCTTCTTTGTCTTCATATTTATAAATAACTTTTGGAGTGATTATGTTTTTCTTCCAGAGAATTGATACTCCTTTTGTCTTTGTTCTATAGGAGGATTGAGCTAAGACTGTATAGTCCTTAGGGTTCCAAATAAAGCTATCATTAGTCTTAAAATGCGTTTCCTGGAGAAATACTACTTGTGCCTTATTTAGATTTAAATATTTTAGGACGTTTGATCTTTTATTTGCATTATTTAAGCCATTAGTACTTAATGATAAGAATGTTAAATCCATTTCAAATTATTGTTGGAAGAAACTTCTTGCTTCTTTTTTTATTATTTTGATTATAGTAGTTATACCATATTCTCTGATAACATTGAATGTTATTTTTATGTGTGTAAACTTGGGAGTGTAATTAATGTTCTTTCTTCTTTAAATATAAGTAGGGTAAAATTCTGGTCAGGCTTTAAAAAAGTACTTCTATAAAAAATTACTTCTAAAGTGTCAAATACAAGTAAATATGAATTTCCCTTTAAACATGGAATGAAAGTCATTCCTAATCCAATAGATAAAGATAGATCTATTGGATTATCACTCATACCTTTAACCAACAATATCAGCTGAGGTCCATAAGTTAAATTATTATATGGAGAATTTTCTTAAAAGAGATATGGAATTCTATATTATTCTATTATTGTTCTATAGTATTTTATATATCAGGATGGAATGTTAGTAGTGTGAACAATTATTATGTTGACTTAGAAAATATCCAGTATTTAGTTACCCTTAAGAGATCCCAAACATGTCAGATATGTCATTTTGGATAAATTAAATGCAACAGAGGAGCATGCACTACATAAGACAACAACAAATAGATTATTACTAAAATCTTCTTCTTTCAGTTTTTCCCGGTTAGGGGTTGCCACAGTGGATCACCTGTCTGCTCATGATTGGCAGTGGAGTTTTACAGTGTCAAGTTGCCAGCCAGGCAGGCGACCTTCCACAGAAGGCACACACATGCACACACTCACACCTAGGGCCAAGTTAGAGTGTCCAATCCACCTACAGCATGTCTTTGGGATGTGGGAGGAAACCGGAGCACCCGGAGGTAACCCACGTGACCACAGGGAGGACATGCAGACTCCACAAAGAAGGCACCCCAGCCAAGGATCAAACTAGAGAACCTCTTGCTGTGAACTGACAATGCTAACCGCTGTACCACCGTGGCTGCCCAGATTATTACTAAAATAATTTGACTAAAAAGACTCTGCAGGAGACAATGAGTGATTACCAATGAAATATGAATTTACTGTAGGTGTACTGTCTGCCTTTACTTTCCCACTCTTCAGCTCATCAACTTCAACTTACACTTATGAAAGGACATAGCTTATCAGTGGTATCCTGACTCTGAGTAGAGGCGCCTTACATTCTAGTGTGCAGTGCTTTTACATATTTATAGATTTACAAAGCAGAGTCTAAGAATGAACTATGATCACCCTGACAATTCCCATCCTGCATAGGGCACCCCCTGTTTCCAGAATGGGTAATCACAACACGTCTAGAATGAATGTGAAGGTACCTATATGGTAATCAATACTTACCTTAGGTAAGTATTAATCAAATAGTATTTAGAGCATCTTAGAGAGTTCTTGGGGCAGTTAGAATACTCTTAAGCCTCTCCTTCCTTGACCAAAAACACAGATGTCCCTTCCCTTTCTTTCCCTTGTTTTAAATTAGTACTAATAAAAGAAATTCAGCAAACATAGGTAAACAGAAATAACATTCAGTAGTCCATCTTGTACATGACTCACAATCAATTAAACAAGTCAGTGACTAACATCAGTTTAGTAAACATTATAAAGACAAATTAGAAATAATTTCCTAGTTCTTTAAATGTTCTGAAAAAGCAAAAAGTTAGCAATAAGCTATTTTAACTAAAAGTATTAAGCATTTCAATTTTTCCTTGCATGTATACATGTCTACTTATATTGTAGTGTCAATAGCTGTCTTTGAAATCTGTACAATACTTCACTTCTTCAAATCATTCCTTTTACAATTCAGGTTTTGTTTTGTCAAACCAGCAACAATATTTCAAGGGCACAATTAATATTTAGACTGATGTTTCAAATAAATAACTTGTCAGTTGCCAATTGTGTTAGTTTAGAATATATGGTTACTGCAAATATAGCATGTTGTAAAAATAATATGTATTTTTTGTGTGCTCTAGAGACTGTCATATGCAAGTGACATATATAATGTAGCATATATAGAGCAGATAGCTTATGGATTCAGGTTGTTAAAGTAAATTATGCGTATTAATGAGGCAGTTTCATTTAAATTTGCAAGTAATTTGGGGACATTTCAGTTGAGTTTCCAGGAATGTGTAGTCCAATGTGAGTAACTGAGTCCACTTTTCCTCATAAACATATGTCACAATTCATTAAACAAAGCAGAGTCTAATATCTGTCTAATAATCATTATAAAGACAAAGAAAAGTAATTTCCTAGCTCTTCAAACTTTCTGATATCGCATAATGTTGACAGTAAGCTATTTTAACTGGAAGACTAAAACATTTGAGTACTTCCTTGTGAATATATATTTTTACTTTCACTGTAGTGTCAACAACTGTCTTTGAAATCTATGCGTTACTTCACTTCTTTCAAGTCATTCATTTTACAGTTCAGATTATAGTTAGGCCAAAATGTCAATAGCATTTCAAGGGCACATTTAATATTTAAACTGATATTTTAAATGAATAGCTATCAGTTACACAGTGAGTTTGTACTGAGTGTGAGGTAACTGCAAAGATAACATGTTGCAAAAAATAATATGCATCTTTTCATGTGCACTAGAGACTGACAATTTCAAGTAACATATAAAATGTAACTTTTACAGTGCAGACAACTTGTGAAATCAGCATGTTAAACTGAATAATACTTTTTAATCAAGCAGCTACATTTAAGTGCACATGTAGTTTGGGAACATTTCAGTTGTGTTTCCAGGAATATGTAATCCTATGGGGATAAATCATAAAATATTACAAATAGTCATACTATGTATTTATTTTACCTTGCTTAGGTTGTTTTTCATTTTAATGACTAAACAACATTACTTTTTCTTATTATTTGTTATCTTTGAGGCTAAATGCACTTTGCAGGTTCACAGTGTCCTTAGAAAACTTAGAAACTGCAGTAATTGTTTACTGTTGCTATGGCAACACAAATAGAATGTGAAGAAAGTGTCACTTCTATTAACCAACAGTACATTTTTCCCTCCTTTTTTTTATATTTGTGAATACTAAAAGGAAATAATTCAAAGGACATATGTACATGAATGGAACATTTCAGAGTTAATCACGGACATGTCCCCAATCCCAATAAACATAACAGTGACTATCATTAATCTAATAAATATTGTAATAACAATGAATTAAGTTCACTATTCCAATTAGTCTACCTTAAAACTAGATTATTTTAGACTATTATTTATCTATGTATAGACAGTGAGTTATTAAATATATACAGACTATATTAGTATTAGTATCAGTCTTTTGCTTCTTCTTTTTGACATCTGTCCAGACATTTGCTTCTTTTGTTCTCTTGAGAGAAGGTGACATCCAATCCATATTGTCTGGTAAAGTAATCACATTATTAGTTTTAATAAATGAAGAGGCTTCCTCTAAGTCAATAAAAGTCCTCATCTTGTTGGCATACAGTGTTCTTATCTTAGCTGGATATGCAAATTGTGCCTTGATGTTATTTTGTTTCAGAAACTTTATCATTGGCCCCACTTTTTTCCTTTGTTCCATTATTCTAGATGAATAGTGGTTATCAAATCTTATCAGGGTCTGTTTATATTTTAGAGGTGCCTTCCTCCAAGCAGATCTTAAAATCAGTTCCTTGTCCAAGTATAAAAGACATTTGATAATTATTGAGCTAGGAGGAGAGTTTGAGTAAGTGGCAGGTTTCCCAAGAGCTCTGTGTGCCCTCTCAATGCCAAAGGAAAGTCATTCTTTTAAATTTAAAAAGTCAGGGATCCAGCTTGATAAAAAGGAAATAATATCCTCACCTTCTGTGTTTTCAGGTAATCCGAAAATCCTGATGTTATTTCTCCTCTCCCTATTTCCAAGTCATCTACTTTATTAACCAACCAAGTATTTTGTTCAAGAAGCAGTTATTTCTGTGCTTCCCCTTCTTTAAGCCTGCTTTCTAAGTCATTTAGACAAGCCTCTATTCCTGTTATCCTTGTCTGGTGTTGTAGCATTTTCTTGAGGGTGTCAGCCTGTTTTTGACTGCTTGTTTTAAGATTTTCTAGGTTCTCTCTAAAATCATCCATCTTCAAAGACAACTCCTGCAGGGTAGATGCCATCTGTTGTAGTTCTTTCTTTAAGGCAGCATCCTGGTGAGAATTCCTTGAGTTGCTCATTTTAACAATTGAATATATCTCCAAGCTTTTTGACAGGAAATTATTTGTAAAACTTCACCAAAGTTTCTAATTATGTAAATTAGACCTTTATCTATAAGATTTTATACTTTGAAAAAAAAAAAGAATATTTTTTCCGTTCTTATTTAACTAGTTATATGGAGCTCTAAAATACTGCTTCCAGTTAGCCATTCAGGCTCCGCCCCTATGTTTTTTTTGTCTGAAAGTAACATTCACTTCAAGTTGCAATTGTTGAGACAGTTCTGTATCATAATTTGCAACTGATTTGTTCATCTTTTGTGCCATTAAACCCACCATTTTCATCCAGTTTATACAAACACCCTACAAAAGCTTCAACAAATTCTCTTCTGTGTAGATATCTGTGGCAGAGCATCCTTTCACATATTATGCTTCTTTTGGTCACAAACTTTTCATTGAGTTTACTATTACTGACTCCTATGTAACAATCTATGCCTCTGAAAATGAAAAGGAATAATACATTGCTTCCATTCTATTCCCAATAAATGTGACAAGGTATTTACTTAAATTTATTCTGATTCTTTAGCTTATTTGAATGTCAATCTAAACTTTGCAAACCTTTTCCTACAGACTGGCCGGCCAAATGGTTTTGGGATGTCAAACAGCTCAAGTGGGTTAAACGTTTGTCATTTTATTTAAATTCATTTACTTGTTTATGTATTTATTTATTTATTTTTTGCATTAACAGGTTAAATGTTGGTAAAACAATCACTCAAAGAGGTAAAATAGCATATTTTCAGTGAAACAGTGTACTCTTAAGATTGGTGGCTACACTTTGGTTCATTGGGAAGGTTTTGTAACTAGTATATTATGTTCAGTTTTTGTTTGTAAAGAAGATCTCAGTTCTAATAGCATGTCACAATCTGACTTTTGGAAACACAGTATAACAAAAGACGGTATCAGAAAAGTTAAGATAGATGCACCAGTATTTTGGTCAAACAGGTAACTTTTATTCTAAACAAAATAGTCATGCAGAAATGATGTTAACACTTCAGTCATGAACACTCTAGTTTAAGCTCAAGATATAATGCATTATGGTATACATACACTCTTAAAACAGTTATGGTACACAATAGTCTTAAAGGAGCAATGGCTATAGCACATATCCACAATATATGCAAACTCTAGAAGCTTTAATTACTTATTATCACACCATTTCACTAAGCTTATTGAGAAGTAGTACTTGCTTGAGCAGAGGAAGCAGAAAGCAGCAGTCATCATTTAAAGTCACTTATTGGTGTCATTTTAGCATTAGGAGTGCCATAACCTAAATGTGTTATTGCTGCAATTGTAATTTGATCAAAATTCATATGATGAAAACCTGAGAAACCTTTTGCAGAGAAGATAGACTTAATAGATGCAATATGATCTAATCAAATAACTCTAAAAAATTACCAGAATGTAGTTTGGAATATTCTTAACAATCCCATGAGTCATAGCAATATCAAATTCTATATATCCTGTTTAGTGTCATTTCAAAGGTCATAGGACAGAGGAAATGGAGTCTATATTACATGATCAAAGTTTCAAAACTTCGAATCTGATATGGTCAACACCATATAATTGAAGTTTTGAAACATCGAAAATGTAATAAAACACAACAACCTACAAACAAACCATTTAAATGCTCTAAGCAAGGGGGCAAGCCAACCTGCACCCCCACACCCCCTGCTACTTAAATATACCAACGCCAAGATCGTACTACAGTGCATAAAAGGGAAATCTTCCCTTTCTGTGCTGTACAGAGATCTCAATTAAAAGATTTGAAGTTTCAAAACTTCGATCATATGGTGTCAACCATATCAGATTTGAAGTTTTGAAAATTTGATCTTCTGATATAGACCCGAGGAAATGCACTGTCCCATTGGAGGCAGCAGTTCACTGGATACAGTATGAAATCTGACTACTTTCAGTTTGGAAGTCACAGACATTTAGCCAGGGAAGCCTGTTGGTTCTGCCACATAAAGATGAATTTTGGAGTTTTACTCACAAATTCTTTAACAGGTCAATTACAAATCTTGATCTTAAGGTAGAATCAGAGTCACACACTTTATAATTTGTGGCAGATGCATGCCTTGCCACTCTAGGAATGGAAAGAATGAGGTTTTCATCTGTATATTGAAGGCTAACTACAGATGTCTTAAGATTTCCAGGACTAAGAAAGCCATTACTCATTCTCTATTCTATTCTATTCTACTCTCAGCAGGAAGGCCGATTCTTCGCACGGTTAACGTGATTATTAGAAAGATGGATACAGGCTCACATGACAAGACAACTTTGCCTAATGCCAGTCTAAATGTGGTTAAGGTTTATCTTGCCACTCACCATATAGAATGCTGACAGTGATCTGGTCATGCAGAAACCTCCCAGTCTTAATGAGTTTCATAGAGCAGTAAAATCTAACCAGCATCTTCCAAGGATCTTTGTGCATAATGGAAACAAATACATTTGTCAGGTTAAGGAAAGTTTTATACTGATTGCAATTTTACTCCTAGCACTTTCATTCGTGTATTTGTATTAGCTCACCAAGGCAAATATACTGATTTATCTGAAGCCTATAACAAGTATTATCCGGCACAAAGAAACATGCATATGCAACTCCAAGTTTCACCATAGATACATTTATTTAATTTTAGAAATAAAGTATTATAGTTAGTGGATACATATTTAAATAGAAAGTACAGAGAGGGATGTATTTGCACTGCATACATAGCATGGAAAGGGTTAATGAAACGGTGCAGTCAATAATGAGAAAATTGCATTTTGAAGTAAGTCCATTCAGGAAGTGAAAAAGAAAAAAAAAAAGCTTTGGAAATTATTGCAAATAAGGGACCTCAGGTGGCACCACAGCTTGAAAAACAGCAACACTTTTACAGTCAAGCACACTGATCTTGGATGTGCCTGTTAGTAAAGATATGCCCCAGGATTCATGAACATCTATGCAAGAATAAGAGTATTTTTCAACGGAGTGGTTTATGTCCATTTAGCACAGCAGTGCGCCTTAAATATTCATGAAGGCACCCTGCTGTTCTTGGTATATGGACACAAACCATGAGCGAGTGCAGGGGGCATGTCCAACTAGTGCTTGGACACTAAATACACCCCCTGCACTCAGAAACTGCTGTACTGCACTTTCTAAGCTGAACTGGCATAATATTAGAGCTTTGCTCTAATATTATGCCAGAATTTCAGTGTCTGTGAACACAAATGAAAAAAATTATCATTTCAGTGTCTGCAGACACTGAAATAAAAACAGCAACAAGAAAGCAATGCAGGGGATGTGTGACAGGTTCTGTGACGCACCCCCTACATTGCTAAAGTGTCATACGACACTTTTGTAACCTGCTAAATCAGGACATGTGTGCAAATGCACACATAACAGGGGATAAATCCCCCAAAAGTGAAAAATCACAAGCACAGCCCCACAAACAAAGAAAGTTGATAAAGAATAGGACATGCATCATCATTAATCACTTAAGGGTAGAAGTCTGAAAGCAAATGTATGCCAATATTCCCTCACAGCAGTGCATGTTAACAAAGGCACAAATGATGGGGGGAATAAATACTACATTAGGGACACACCTAAAAAATTGCGCTCACACAATTAGAAATTTGATAGATAGGATATCTATTAGCAGGAGTCCCTGAAGGATAGAACCCTGAAAGCCTAATCAATACAGTATTTCACGATTGCAGTCCCAAGTAGTTGTTAGAACACCACAATACACACCCTTATAACCTAATAATATAATAATAATATATACTTTGCAGCCCCAAGTAGTTGTTAGAACACCACAATACACACCCATATAACCTAATAATATAATAATAATATATACTTTTCTACACTAGCCTAAGGAAGTGTAGCTAAGTGGGCGTGCACATTATGGCTGTTCGCTTAGCATAGTTTAAACATCCCATAGGAGCTAAATGCAAATAGACAGATGAAACTTTCAAGCTGCGATAGTGTAGTGGTTAGAGTTGCAACTTTACATGCAGGTTTTCATGGTTCAAGTCCCAAGATGGGCAACTTTGTTTCCTATGTGAAAGTAGTGTTAAAATTATTTTAGTAAACTTAAATTATGTAGCAACTTTGTTTTTTGTCAACCAGGGTAGTGTAGCAGTTCCAAAAGTGAGATGTCAGTGTCGAAAAGATGTGAAACCCCCATATAAACACAAGTGCCCCATACAGTATAGTCACACAATAATATAATTTAATGAAAACACATAGTGGGATGTCATGGAAGATAAACTTTAAATTATGATGTATATATAAGTATTATTTTATAATATAAAATTATAAGTATAATATGCTTAAATGTGCCTTAATCCCTCTATCATCAGACCTTGTCCTGCCCAGCAACAAAATATTCAGCCCTGCAAGTCTTAAACCCAGTATGCCATCCTCTAAAAATCACAGCAAGATGCCACTACCCCATGTGAGCTATGAGAACATGCAATGCTTTAACAAACATATCATGCATTCTGGTCATTTATAAATATGTTTATGTTTATAGATTAGCACTAAGCTAACTGCCCTTGTGAGCCATTTTAAGCCTAGCCAATTATCCCTTGTGAAACCTGAACCCTGTACCTTGTGGTTGTGAAACAAACACCTTAACCACTAGGCCACCCTCCCACCATTATTATTAACATTAATGAAAAAAAAAAAGCAGCCCCAAGTGTCAAACCCATGACCCTGAACATGATGGTCAGAAAAATGTATCAATACATCATCTGAACTGTAGAGAGTAGTGTTGCTTTTTCAAACATATCATGCAATAGAGGCATAAAACTTTAGGGAGAAAGCTTTGTGGAACCATTCATGTGTTGTATATAGACATCTTTTTGTTGTGCCTTTCGGCTTTTCCCAGTTAGGGGTCACCACAGTAGAACTCCGGTCTGCTAATGATTGGCAGTAGATTTTTACGTGCCGAGTTGCTGGCCCTGACGTACAACCTTCAATGAAGGTATGCCCATTCATGCATGTCTCCACACAGAAGACGCTCTAGCTAAGAATCAAACAGAACAATGTCTTACTGTGAGGCGACAATGCTACCGCAGCACCACCACCATGTTGCATATATATATATATATGTGATGAAACATATATATGAAAAAGTAGAGTCATAACATAGATATACACATATAAAAATATAAAGGAAGAAAAAAAAAATATATATATATATATTTATATATATATATATATATATATATATATATATATATATATATATAGATATATATATATATATATATATATATATATATATATATATATATATATATAAAATGTATGTATGTAGCATGCAGTGCAATCATACCTCAGAACCATCCCTCTCAACCTGTTAGTGCAAGAAACCTGTACAAAGTCTGTAAAAGGTGGGGGTGGCTGGGCCACATATAGGACATATTTCAAATATTGCTGTTACAAATGAAGACATTTGCTACAGCAACAGGGTGCATTTTAACAGACAATTACTGAAGGATATGAGGATGGAAACTGAAATGTTATGTCATTATTTACTGACATAAATCCTTGGATTATCACCATGATTTACCAGACAAGTACGGATAAATTGTGGAACTGAACAAAAGTATGGACCAAACATCCGGACATTTTGTGAAAATCTTGGCAATGGAGAGGTATGCTCAGAACCCCTTAGTGCAATAAATCCAGACCAAGCCTGACAAAGTAGGGGGACAAAGGCATGAAAATAGGGACATATTCAAAATACATCAGTAGATAAGCTGAGAAAGTTGATGTAGTAACACTGTATGTCCTAACATATATCAACTGAAATATCACAATTCCAGGACTCAATTGCTTCTTATTAGTTAGGGCCTTCAATCCTCATATCATCCCACTGATGTGTCAGGAATACACAACAGTTATGGGGAACAGACCAAAGATATCAGCCAGACAACTGGAGATCCTATACATATGAGGACATAACACAACATTAAGGAAACTTCACTGAGCTAGCAAGCAATGTCCAAACTACAATTGGACTGACATAACACTACCCATGTCCAACTATCGGGCTGTACACATGCATTAGCCTATATAACAGGCACTACAGGGATATAACACTAGTGGAAAACAGAAACTGGTGTGAAAGTGCATACCCCCCAAAAATTGCACCACAGTCACAGTGACATACCAGTAAGCAAACTGAACACTACAGTATAATGACTGTGTGAGCAACAAAATCCCGTTTGCCATTCACACATTACCTCTGCATATACTGCCCAAAGTCACAGTGTAGTGGGAATCATGCGGTGTTACAGAACATGTCATGGTCTGCATGTACAAACATATACAGGTGATAGGGAACCAGAAAATGGAACAGCATGCACAGTCAGATAGAAAGGGCCCATGACACTCACATGTACCCCTTCACTACACAGCCCAAATAACATGTACACACTACACTGCTACACAATCCTGATAGTCTTTTAACAATGGGAAGACATACACAGACCTCTCAAATGTACAGTTTCCCATGTAATGTATAGGCACAGGACTCATATCTATAGCCGCTTACTTGTTACATGTCTGGGGGTCTGTGACATCACTGGCATGGTAGCAGGAATGAATGCACTAAATAATGATACTACTTACCTCTGAACCTCTTAGTGCATGACATCTGGACAAAGCCTGACATAATTGGGGGACAGAGGCCCAAACACAGGGGTATATATTGGACATATTTCTGCAATAAATGTAGACAGTTGCTAGTGTTACTGGCTTTGTTGCAACATATCTTTTCTGAGGGATATGAAGTCAGTAACACCAATGGATGTTAGCATTTACTGACTGCATTCCCTAGAGTGTATTACTGATTAGCCAAGTACGACAACTCTCTGGGGAACAGACCAAACATATGAGACATCCATATGGACAGTGTCTAGGCCTCTGGACTGTGTAGGGGTATGACCTCAGTGATGTAATCCCCTGACAGCTGCCAAACATGTCACCCAGCACCTTATGTAGTGCAGTAAGACCAACATGACATTCCCCCACATCACCTCTGGCAATTACCCATGTATATTAAAATATAGCATGCACTACAGGGATGGAACTGTAGTGAAAAGCAGACAGTGTTGCAAAAATGTCCACCCAAAACATTTGCACCACAGTCACAGCAACATACCAGTACCCAAAATGAACTCTAGAGTAGAACAACTGTCTGAACAAACATATCCTGACTGCCAGTCACACACTACACCAACATATACTGGCCCGATTCACAGTGTACTGGGAATCCTGAGGTGTTACAGGATATTTCACAGTCATCCCCTACAAGCATACATACAAGATAGACCACCAGCAGCTGTAGCAGCATGCAGAGTCAGATAGGTAAAGGATGCATGCCATTCACATCTGCTACTGTCCCTACCCAGCCCAACAAACATCTACACACAACACTGCTACAAAATCTTGGCAGTCTGTTCACAATGATCAGACAGGCATAACTGTCATATGTACAGATTTCTACAGAATTACCAGGGTGTGGAACCATAATCCTGGCCACCGCTGCATATCATGGCCAATGGTCTGCCAGGTCATTGGCATGATAAGTAGAGTGCAGTTGGTAATTAATGATATACCATTCCTCTACACCTCATAGTGCAGGACATCTGGACAACGCATGACATACTTGTGGGACAGTGAGCTGGAAAGAGGGTCATATCACACATAATGGTGTTGCAAACTGAAACAGTAGCTGGTGTTACACATCTTGTTGTAACATAACATCCTTATAGGATATGATGTCTGGAACACCAATGGATGTCATCAGTTACTGACTACAATTCTCACATCATCCTACCAACCCCACAAAAACAGACGTTCGAGGAGCAGACCAAGCATAACAGACAAACATCTGGCCAGTCTGTGGACAACATGCCAGTTGAGAGGTATGTCAGAGGCATATCACTGCCAAATGTCAAGTCACCCAGTAAATGCATGTCCAGATGAACCCGGTCAATCTAGCAACCCTCCATATGTATAACAACACTAATGTCATGAAAACTGTACCCAATTCTGGAGCTTTGTCCCCATTGTTGTTGGCCTGTCGCCACATGTCCTGTCCTGTGAGATATTCCCAACTACTGTCTGTGAAGCTGTAGCTCCCACACCTTCACAATGTCCTGCACACAGGCAAGGAAAATGGGCAAGGCCCACATGAAGGGCGTCCCATATGTTGGAACTAGCAGCAATGTCCAGACCAACACCACAATACTATGTGGGCACCTACATAGCTTTATGGCCTCAGCAATACCCGACAGGACAACATCAACCCCCTCAAGGTAGGCTGAATGCCTGTGGTGGACAGCAGCAACACAACTACCATCATAGGTGGAAATAATCACAGGACGGGACAAGAAGGAACAGATGCCTCATTGGAAGCTATATCACCATGTTCTGCACAAGCAAATAAGGTCACAGGTGATGTACCCTAAGGGTCTCTTTGAGTGCAAACTGGAGACATCCACTAAGGCCTTCCAGATGTGTGTCTGAAATTCCAGAGGCAACACACATATCTGCTCTGTAGTGGTGGTCAATAACACCACATACACATATTCCATGGCTATAGGCAACTGGCTGCAGACAGGTGAAGTATAAACATCACCCCCTGTCCCCCCATAGGCATAGATGTGCATGTACAGCACCTGTTCCCCCTCCCTTCATGATCAGGAAAAAGGTCTGTAATGCCCTCTCAAAGGCAACACATAGAGGTCTCTCTAGGCCTGATATCATTCCTGGCTGCATCCAACATGAACACAGGCATGGGCTCTCAGACCCATTCTGCAGTGTAGTCAACCACAGTCTGAGCACCAGTGTTATCCCAGCTGCACAGAGGACAGAAAGAAAGTTGATAGAAAATAGGTTATGCATTAGCATTAATGTTCAAAAGAGTACAAGTCTGAAACTGAAATGTATGACATAATATCATGACAGCAGTCCTCAATGACATGGCCGATAACCTCAATACTCTTCATTTAATATAGTAATATAATATTAATATCCAATAGGTGATACATAAAAATATACAGCTGAAATCCCCATGTCAAGATAGCATAGTAGTTAAAGTTCCAGCTTTGCATGCAGGTGTACACGGTTCAAGTAATACAACAGGCAATCCATATTTACATGGGACAGCAGTATTAAAAGTGCTATGGTCATTTTAAAATATGCAGTAAGTTATTTTTGTCACCCCGGGTAGTGTAGCTGATGTAAAATGGATGTGTGAATGCATATAACATGTGAAAACACCCATGTATACATGTGTCTCATACAGTATTGTCACACCCCTTGCTACTGTAATGAAAGCACATATAGCCATGGCATGTAATGGAAATCCTATAGACTTACTAAATGAAGTCATTAGTGTGGTATATTATGAGAATGAACTGTGAGTAATGGTTAGCAATGCTCAGCTATGCTTAGCAGGTTTAACAACACATTTCTGTTGTCCTCACCCGTCTCTCTCTCTCTCTCTCTCTCTCTCTGGGGTTTGAGTGTGCAAATTAATCTCCAAATTCTGTACAAATGCACAGCTGTTGCTGTATATGAAATGGACAGCTATGGACCTTCTGTACACCCTTCCAGCACATCTGTAGCTTTCTGTCATATTGTTCTTCCCTCTGTGTGCCCCTTTTTCACCATTTTCCTATCAGCCCTTTCTCTTTTCTTTTAAAGAATTAGTGCAAGTGTAAGCGTGAGTAAGAGCAACAAAATTTCAAGCCCTGCCAGGTCTTGAACCCAGGGACCTCTACACCATTGTCAGAGCAATGCATCACTAGACCATTTGTGCTGTAAGAATCAGTGATGCTTTTTTCAAAACATATGCTCATTCAACAGTAGGTAAAAGATTCCATAGAATCAGTCAGGCTTCGTATTTATACATATACACATGTATATATGTATGAAGATGCATATATATGGACAAAAATATACATAATATAAACAGTGATATACATATAAAATGCACACACACACACATATATATATATATATATATATATATATATATAGATATATATATATATATATTTATATATATATATATATATATATATATATATATATATATATATATATATATATATGTAAAGAAACTATACATATATACCCCGGGATTCATAAAGCTTGCACCAGGCGCCTGAGTAGCGTCAGCGATCTAGCGCCAAATATGGCCACCGAGCGATTCAGGTAAGAGCTGTTTCCATGTGCACTACCAGTGTATGGTAGAGCTGCACCACTCCCGGCGCATGTATTCTAATTACCCCATGTGCAGCAGTGTAGCATGAAAATGAAGGTATATAGCAATTCATGAAGTGGTGCAGGCATAGCGTAAGCATGTAGAAATGTAAACCAAAAAAAAATGGTTTACATTTTGTCAAACATAAAATTGGAGCCATGAAAGTGGACCAAACTTACGTATTATAATGTTAATATATGCCAATGGCAAAATATATAGCCAATGACATAAAACAACATGCACAACATATAAAAAATAACATTTAATGTCATGGCCACACCAACGCAAAGTAAAACCTCAGTGCATCTGTGCGCAAACGGGATCACATGGAAAATATATTTAGAAATCATAAAACTGCAATGTAACACAATTCATGATATCCCCATAATACTCAATGGCATGCATGCTACACCACAACCATGGTGCAAGGGTTGCTAAGGGTCTGTGACAGTGTTCCGAGCAGTAACTAGAAATTAGCAGTCAATGCCATGCAAATGAATCAAGTAATACTGAATCGCAAATGCCCCACCGGCGTAAGGATGTAACACATGGTGTAGCGGTACAACACAGAGGAGTGGCCTAGAGGTAAACATGACATCAAGAAAGGGGCGCTCCACCATAGCTGTAAGACATTGGATCATTGCTAATCCGTGTTGCGTGTTGCTAAGCAAAGCTGCAGGATAGGGTTGTGGAAGTAGCCATAGCTTTCCTTAGCTGAGAGCACACAAGGTAACCGAAAGTTCATGTGCACGTGGATGAAAATGTGGACGAAAACCAGTAAACGGCTGTGTACGGTATGCACCACACCTGAAACAGGAAGGATATGGGAAGGCAATAAGGAAATGCTGCAGCATGGTAATTGGAGTACAAATGAGTAATTAACACCTAGAAACTCACAGTGGGCCATAGACAACAGCTAACAAGGCTGCTAGCAGCTACCTGCAGAATAGGAAAGGGGAGGAGTCATACAGCAAAGAAAAGAGAACTGTCACAGCAAAACAAAGCAAACTTGCAGTAGATCAGCTACATAACACATTTCCCAACACAATCCTGGGTTGTGAAAGTACAAAACAAGAAAGGCGGCAGCTTTATGCATGCCTGACAATGGGAGGGGAATCGGGTTGAAAACTGAAGTAAAGGGCAATAGATGAATCACGGCAGCGAAGCGTAAGTCAACACCAAAGGCCCCACAATAGCAGTACCTGCTGTAAAACCAATAATTAAGATACCCTGCAGCTGGAATAGCACAAACACACCCAATTACACCAGCATCATCCATTGCACAATAGTATAAGGTGTGAAAGCCCCACACACACACATTTGTGTATTCCCAGACACTCTGCACCATTGGTGTATACAGATAGGGAATGTTTAATATGTACATGTTAGGGGCTGCCATAGCTTTGATTCACCAGCATGTGTTGGAGACTGACGGTGGTGTTGAGGATGATGCTGACAACGATCTCAGGCACCAGAGGAGGAGAAGAGTGTTCAGACCCAGGGTAACCTACTAGGGGCTACATGATCTGGAGATAGTAGAGCTTTACAGGGTGGACAGGGAAATTATACAGCAACTTGTTGAGCTGTGCCGGCCATGCCTCAGAGCCAGAAGTAACAGAGGGGAACACATCCCAGTGGACGCGAAGGTATGTGTAAGCTTGAGAATACTAGCCACAGCTACCTTCCAAAGGCCAACTGGAGATATCATGGGGATCTCACAGGCATCAGCATCCAGGGTACTCCACCAGTTTCTTGATGCCATGTTATCACATGCCAATGAGCACATATACTTCCCCCAAATGCAGGAGGAGTTGGCCAGCAATATGCATCTCTTCCACCATGTGGCAGACTACCCAGAGGTACTGGGTGCAAACATACACATCAAGTCACCACCCAGTGAGCAGGGTAGGCACTACATAAACCGTAAGGGATTCCCCTCCATCAACTGCCAGGTCATGTGCAATGCCCAGGGCATTATCATGGATGTGTGAGCTGGCAGCCCTGGAAGCTATCACGACTCCCACATCTGGCATGCCTCACAGCTATATCAGGTATTTGCCATGGGGGACATCCCATATGGCCACCTGGTGGAGGATGCTGGCTATGCACTGGAACCGTGGATGATGACTCTCATCAGAAATGCACACACAGCCATGCAAGAACGCCATAATGAGGCACACGCAGAAACCAGAATCATCATAGAGCACGTGTTTGGGATGCTGAAATCATGGTTCCATCGCTTGGACATATCTTATGGAGCCTCGCACTACTCTCCAAGAATGTTTGCCCACATCTTCATAGTATGTGCCATGCTACACAATATGATCCTGTGGAACCAGTTGCAGCAGGGACAGAATGGGGAAGGCCCTCACAGCCCACCACCATTGCCAAGGGACCCACATGCACAGGGGGACTCAGACCATGGACACCCTGTGCTAGCCCCAGTAGGCAGATGGAGGCATGCCCAGTATGCCCATGCCTTGGCAAAGAGGGAACGTATAGCACACACACTGACAGTGTAGGCACTCATGGACTGACACCCTTCTCCACCTGCACACACAGCAAACATGGATGGCACACACACACACACGACCACCTGTAAATTGTCATGTATAGGTGGTCTACTGTGTGCATCCAACATAGGTAGCCCTCAACTATTGTACACACAACTGCCATTGGCACAAGGTAAGTCAATACTTGAACAGTAAATTAAGCTATCAGCATGTGTCCATACTGTATGTACAGGTTCATAGACACATAGGTAGGTACATGCCCAACTGCTGAGGCCACTCATAAGCATAGGCAAAACCTGTCTGCTGTTGCCACCCCATCGATTAACTAACTGTCCCTCTCTGGAGCAGAGCCAATTGCGGGATTCCTGGGGTGTAGCCATTGTTCACCACCCACTCTGCAAGGACTCCCTGGAGTGTTAGTGAGGGGTTTTGTATAATGTAATCAGGGATGTAGTCCCAAATAATGGGGAGTATCCCTGACAGGAATCTTCACAGATGTTTACATGTTACATAGTATACCTTAAACACAGCTTGCATATATAGGTAGTTCTCCACAGAATAATAAACATGTGGAACACACAACCGCTGAAATGTGCATTAATTACCCTTGCACTACCAGTGCCTGCTCTGAGAGGTAAGATATCACTGCCAGGATTAGAACACGCAACCATGTACACATTCATCACAATATCATACCACTAAGCTACCTGAGATGTACCAATGGCAGTTGTGCATACTGACAGAATAAAACACAAAAGATAGGAATGTGTTGAAATAGGACAAACCGGCATGTACCCAATGAAAGGTGTATGTTTGATATATATATATATATATATATATATATATATATATATATATATATATATATATATATATATATATATATATATATATATATACACATATATATATATATATATATATATATATATATATATATGTGTGTATATATAGAGAGAGAGAGTGAAATATGTCGATATATGAGGATATACATATATATGTAGATATATAGATAAGTTAACAACATCTACATAACCATGGAGATACATATAAATGGGATATCTACCACATACCAACTGCTTTACATACCGACGCACATAATCCCAAGGCTTAAGGTCTGAAAGAACACAGTACTGAAACACCAGATGCACGTGGTGTAAAATCACGATGTTAAGGGACAGTTCGTCAGTGCTTCTGGTGTTGCGGTTCAAGTAGGTTACTGTGTGGAAGTGTGTTTCTTAGGGCTGTAGTGTGTGTAAGTGTGTGTTCTGTGTGTGTTCTTGGGGGACTGTAATGTGCGGGTGTGGGTTAGCTTTGTGCGTCTGTCTGCACGACCTAGGAGGTAGAATATTAAAGTAGGGGGTGGTGTGGGGGGGTGCAGACACCTACATGGGGTGTGTAGGAGGGCTTGGCCACCTGCTCATACGTAGTGTAGGATGGTTTGTTTGGATGTGCTGGGTAGCAGTGTGTCTGTGTGTGCATGTGTGTGCTCCATGTTCGTCTTACTTTCGCAAGTTACTGTCGCTGTTGGTAATGTGGGGCATGGGACTCTGGTCCTGGTACTGTGTGTGTGTCGGAACTCTGTGATTTCAGGATTCCATAGGTATCCTGTATACAGCAGTTGAAGTGTTCATATACGTGTATAACATGGTCCATAGCAATCACACATTCCGCCACTACCACCCTTTATGAACAAAGGATATGGAGAGTATATGCCTATACACTATTACAAATATGTGCTATGGACATGAGCCAATGATAGTGTTACCGCCTGTACCACTTTGCGAGGGACACTCTCTCTTTGGGCAGTTGTGTCCTGACCAAATATATTAAACGTGGCAAATGTCCTGGGATTGTAGGACATAATTATGTCACATATGTACTGTAATAGTTGCATACAATAGTTATTTCTGTATGTAAAATACCGACATGTTACAAGAAACAAGATAAGCAACTAAACTGTTACAAGAATAATCTTATATTTAGGCAAGAAAGTAAAGTCCTATCCCTTGTACTGCCTGTGGGTTTGTGTCGGCCTGTAAAATTTGATATGTGTCCTGAAAATGTCCTACTATGGCCATATGAAAAGGTGGCAACCCTAGCCAAAGAGGGTCAGTCACCAACACAACTACGATGACTGCAAATACCTATAACAGAAATACACAGCTTTCATGTAGCAACACTTTATTACATTCAGATGTATTACCGAAGGGATTCAAGGACTAACATCACCTGCATGCTATACAGGAACCACATAACAGTGCCTTAATGAATCAGCCTGCAATTACCATTCTATTAGTCCACAAAAGGATAGGTGTTCAAATAGGGAAGGAACCCTCACGCACATATCGATTATGTATAAAAGCAGTTCCTACACACCTGCATCTGCTATGCACACTCACCAACATCACCCCCACACCCAAACATATTACAATATAAACTGTAATAACATCACAAATCTTTCACTCACTGTATGACATCTGCAGAAGCCTTAACATACCTTGTCAGAGACACACTAACATGGCCCTATGTGAAATAGCTGCTGTTATACAATGGAACAGCTGCTGATGTTACAGGGTTGGTTTGCACTAATCCCGTTTCAGAGGGTTGTGTGTACACTGGGATGTGTTAGAAATTACTGAGTAACAGCACAGTATGCTATACTTGTACACCAAATGAAGGATGTCTGGTGAGCACACTGTAAACCACCTAACAGTTCATGCATAGCCATACGGCCTTGAGCTGGCCAAACATCCTTGCCAGACTTAAACATCTGCAGAAGTATCAGGTACAAACAAACCCTGCATAAATAGCAATGTTCTGAAATATAACAGCTGTACTCACATGTAGAACTAAATCATCTAGCCATTACACACACAGTCCATGGGAGTCATGAAGCTAATATATCTCTGTGTGTCTCCATATAGCTGTTGAAATATATCGCAAACAACACATCCAGGCTGTCTTCCTCGAAAGTAAGGTAAATGGACAATGCCCAAAAGGAGCACTCAGTTATACACCACTGTTGCCATGGTATCTGCTAATGGAGTAGCTGCACAGCTGATGTGCATCTAATTAACTACTTTGGAACAGCAATTGGTGGACAGGATACCACATGTTACCGATATGTAACTAGAAAAGGATGTGTTATCACACATTCAAACCATCCTTATATACCAGCGGAATGTTACAAAGAACATTGAAACACAAACTGAAAAGGATTGAATCAACAGTTAACAACACCTCGGGTTACTACTAAGGTATGTAGAACAGTCATTATGTCTGTGTATGTAGTACCTTTCTGTAGTATTTAAAGTGCACGCAATCCATATAGTGGAAACAGTTATCTTGTAGTGATGTATTGTTGAGCATAGTTACGCTTGTAGTATTTGTGTGTACTGCTGTAGGTCACAAGGCAAACCCCGCATACACCACAAGGGATGCTATATAAGGGCTTTGAACAAAAATACTCATCACCAGCCGATGTAAATGACAGGGCTGGTCCAACAAGTATGTGCTATAACAGGGGTTAGTATATGTTGATATATTGTAACTGTAGCCATATGTATGGGTGTATTACTGAGAATAACATGTGGAAGTTTGGGCCATTGTGCAATTATGATTTGCATTGTGGGATATTGTGCCAATAACTGTGTAATGTACAGTATTGTCGGCAGATATGTATTACAAGCTACATAGCATTACTGTAATGTTAGGCAAACATTAGTTATGTCTATTGGCATTTACAATACACAATAACATGATATATATATCTTTTAGTCACCTGACAGTTTGTCAGCATGATAGCAAATTAAAATGGAAGAGCTAGTTAACTATCCATGCACATAAGACATGTAATATGTGCAAAGTAGGTACTAGGCTGTCTTACCAAGGGTATTTGTAAGCCTAGCTAGAGTGTGTTGGCTTTTGCCACCCTCATAGGTTGGTTCTCTGTGCCTCTGAAATGCAGAGCCATTAGTTGTCCAGCAGAGCCACTGCAGTGATCCCCGGGGTACATGTCTGTCTCCCACCCACACGTCAAGGTTTCCCTTGAAGAGTGCTAGTGAGGGGCCCTGCCTGATGTACATTGGAATCATGTTCCAAAGCATGGGGAGTATCCGGGTTAGGAATCTATCCATCCAGCACATCCTACTCATCATTGTGGTTAGGTGTATATCCCTAGAGCATTTGGATCTCAGGGGCCTCTGTTTAGGTGGAGCATATCCAGCAATACCGGGTTGGACATGGACCTTGTATGTCAAGCAGAGATCACCTGTGAGTATGCGGTATGCAATGGAGTACAGCTGGAGTTTCTTAGGTTGGGCTGCATAGGTCATCTGTTTGTGGCCAGTAATCCTCTTGGTGTGGTACTGATGTGGTCTTCCAAGCTGTTGCAGTTGTCTTGTAAGGTATATCCCAAATGGGGTGCTGTATCTTTTAATGGGTCTAATATGTCATGAGTAGAGTCACAATGGCCTCCTTTGATCTGGATGTGAACCCATTAGAGATTAGGGGGGCCATGTAGAAGGATATTCTAACCACCTTGTCATTATGGGTATCGAAGGAGAGATTGCTATCTACTGGGGTTCCCGGATCCCTTATTACCTTTTCTGTATGTAGGGGACTAGCACCTATGTGGTAGTCCGCGGGTAATTAGTTATATCCAAAGGGGATGACTATGCACTTTTAGGCATTCAACTTGACGCCATGATATTAACACCAGGTATCCATCTCAGTGCGACCCTTCCAGAGGGTGTCTGTAACAGCTGGGGAAACAATTATGTTCCCCTAGTTTGCAGTCGTCTGCAAACCTTTTCAGCCAAAGCACCCCTGTGCTTGTATGTATGTCAGAGAAGTATATACTGAATATGAGGGGTCCTAGGACTGAGCCCTGGGGGACGCCACTTGTAAATGGTATACAGTTGGACCTAGGGTATGCAACTCCCACTGTGTGGGTTCTGTCCGTGAGCCACTTTGCAAACCATCACATGACGTAGGGGTTAATGTTCAGGCGGATGGGTATGTTGATAATACCAGAAGGAGGAATGGTGTTGAAATCCTATGAGAGATCTAGGTAGGCTGTGTGGACCTCCTTACCCTCACCTAATGCCTTGGTAACTGTCTCTAATAAGTCCAGAAGGTTTAGGAGGCATGGTCCACCCTTAACAATGCCAAACAGGGAGGGGTCAAAGGTTTGGAGGTACCCAATGTCTCTGTGACTGAGATCCATGATGTGCACCATAGCCTTTCAGACCAGGCTAGTCAGGCCTATATGGAAATAGGTCCCATGGTCCATTGTGGTGCTACCTTTGTGGAGTGGGATAACTGTTACTGTGTGCCATTCAGAGGGCACTATGCCCGATGTGAGGCTATTATTGAACATGGTGCATATGTGGGGAGACATTACGTTCTGAAGTTCATGTAAAATGCAGCCTGGGATGTTGTCCGGTCCCATGGATGCTGTGATATTGCCTTTAGAGTGTGCAGCTTTGAGAGGGAGGGGGGAAGGTAGCATTGAAACTATCTGCCAGGATGTTGCCAATATCAGTTGTTTCTGTAATGTTTGTGCGTCTGTGCTGTAACTCAGAGCAGATCTGGTTGTTGACATCGAGACATGTGACATAGCTATAGAATGCTTGGTGGTTGTTGTTGGTATTAGTGGCGTTTTAGTTTTTGTAGCTAGCTTTGGAGGATCTTATAAGGGATCTCACCTTCTTACTGAGGCTGGCCAGGGAGCTCCTCCATGCATGGAATTGTAGTCTCGTTTGCAACAGTGTCTTCCTCCTATAGTACAGTTTGTTTATGGCAGGGGACCACCAGATTGGTTTCCTTAATTAGGAGTATAACGTCCTGGTTCTGTTTGGGATAGCACAAGCCATGAACTCGTGTAAGTGCTTATAGAGTGCATTTGTGTAGGATTCAGCAGTTGTAACAGTACTGTCCATCTGCATAGGTGTTATGACATTCACCACATCAGTCTTAAGAAGCATGTAGTTGGCTTTGTAGACATATTATACTGTGGCTCCCTTAATGGGGGGTGGGGGCGGGATGTGGTTATCAACGGTGTTTAGCTCATGGTCTGATCGGACCAACAAGGAGCTGGCTTCACGTGTGGAGCACCAGTCACTCATGTTGGTAATGCCTAGGTCTAGGATATTGTTGCCCCTGGTTGGTGTGTGGATATGTTGAGTCAGGGCATTGGTGTTTATGAATTCCAGAAAGCGTTGAGCTATTTTGTTGGTACATGAGTAGTTTTCCCAGTTAATGGTGGGGTAGATTCAGTGAGACTATGTGATGAGTGTGGTGTGGTGCGAATGTTTACCTTTTCCACATGACAGTCAGGGTCAGGCTTATTTGGAGAGACCTTTACCTCCAGTTTGGCCGGATGAGCGCATCTCTCACAGGTGTAGTGTTGGGTGGTAGGTGGAGAGGCTTGTCTGTGTACATAAGGCAATGTGTACATTGCCTCAAGATGTCCAGATTCATCAGATAAACAGGTGAAAACACTGGCAGCTGACTCTTGGACATGCCTGAATATAGAACTACTTTCACCTAGATAAGTGAGGAAATTGAGTACAAGAACTAATTTACTCTAAGCAAGTGAGACAAGTATGTACAAAACCTGTTCACCCTTACCTCTGTGTAATGAGGAAGATTGAGTGCTATAGTAATTATTAGCTTACGTACAAGTCCTGAACAAGTGCTTAGCATGAATAAGCAATCCAGATAGGGTCTTGGAAAACATAAACACAAGGCCCCTTCCCCTCAACAGGTACACAAGCATATATCCATGTACACCACAGGGCCCCTGTACCCACAACTATGCAGGTACAAGCTGCACTCAGGCTGCATGGGACCTGTCCACATCACAGGTTGCATCATACATATATGGCAAAACAAGATGCTCTCCACGTACACATCATGTAAAACATAGCTCCCCGTCAGGTTATGTACACATTGAATGGTGCACGCCAACAGGTATCACAACCCATAAAGGGGGAGACACCACTGATAATGGGAAGTACTGCACTACTACCCTGCTGAGTCTGGCCTGGAAGGCCATGAACCTTGATCAATTAATTGATGTCAGCAGTACAGATGTAGATGACAGTATGGTTGATGTCACACTGCATATCATAACCTTGCCAGGTCATAGTACATCATCCCCCATACTGTGTACCACCTACTCTCAGTATACTAGCTGTACATTCCTATGTCACAGGAGTGTTTTACAACAGGACTGCTGGCAGAACCAACACTACATAAGGTGTCTGAATAATACATGCTTATCACACCAGTGGCAGCTACAGTATGTCAGGGTTAATGAATTTTATTCCCCCTCATTGTAGTCCATACCTCACAGACAGGCAGAAGGCATCTGCCTATTGAAGTATGCGAATGACTATGACCTAGGAGCAATAGCTGACTCAGGAGTGTTGTGGACAACATACAGAAGGGGCTTTGTTTCTGAGGTGTGTGTGACATATGGCCACAATCTGACAGCTACATATTGCATTTTCACCCCTATGTTAATAACCCTGTACCCATGAACTACCACCTAGGCAGGGGTCAACATAATGGACACTTGTGTGTAAGGGATGCAGCTAGGCAGTTGTCTTTCCTGTGATAGCTATGTCACCACACCTGTCAGGTAGTCATATGTGGCAACCCTAAAAATGATAGGGTGCCATCCATGAATTTAGAGATCATTGTCCAGCCATACACAACACTCAAGTGACCTATATCAGATCACATATTCCCTTTAAGGGGTATTGGTCATGTGCAGATGGCCTACACCAACCTTCCCATTCCCCATCTCCACTATGTAGCATGATGCATACCCTGAATAAATCCATGTCCAACCCAGTGATGTTGGACATGCTACATGTACTCATCCTGATCTCGAACACATACTTCAGGGACATCCACCTTCCACATGCTGGACAGATCCTTGTCCCATACACTTTACATAGTCCTGCCATACTATGCATTCCTGTCTGTCAAAGCTGCACATCGCTCCCCTCTCAGACATGGTGTGATGACTGCATGGTAATGCATGGTAAATGTGTCATTAACCCTGTGGATCAGTAATGTGGCACTGCTCCACCTGGCCTCACAGTCCCGCCTGTCAGCTACTGCCAGGTAATCTTTCATCCTAGATTCATACATGCCCCATGGCATATAGCCCACTAGTTGACTTTGACTGTACATGCTATAGTTGATACCCATCCCTGTTAATACCATCTGGCTAGCCAGTGTCCCATGTGTATCACATGTGCAACAAAGGTGATACATGGCAGGATGTTGAGTTCCTGTACAGTGTTGTGTAGATGTATATGGCAGCACACATACATGTAAAACCTTATGTGAGCAAGTCTGCAGGGTCACAGGTCATGTCTGTTAAGGCAGTGTAAGTCCTTATATGTGACATATACACAGCATTAAGATTGACTGCATTAATGTGGACACATCCAGCATGTGGTGATAGGTAGGAAAACCAGTACAGGCAAACAGACATGCCTACATCAAGACAGCATCCACATGGAGTATGAGCAATGTAATTAGGTGACACACACATATATGGTGATAATATCCACTCAACATTGAGTGTTACATGTGTGTGACACAAACATGTCAGTGTCATGTAGGTTTGCAAATACAACTATTTAAACTTAATAAATGCAATACACATGTATGTTCAGTTGTAGCTCTGTATGTCTCTGTGAGTTACTGTGACCTGTCTCCATCATTATGTCTTCCAGGTATGCCGCATACAAGGCTACCCCCTTTTACCCGCTTGGAAGATGAGGCCCTTATCCCATACCTACTCGACAGTCATGATATCCTGTACAGCCATGTGCCACAGGATGCTCAGCAGTGGGATGCCCTGTGGATGGAACTTCGCAGGAGGGTTAATGATGTTGGTGGCCACAACTGCACATACCAGCAGGTGCACAGACACTGTACAGACCTCATTAGATGGGTGAAACAGCATGCAAATGCAATCGCCAGGGAACAAGGCGCAACAGGTGGTGGACCACCAACTCAACCCCCACTCACACGTACTGAGGAGCTACTGGCCAACCTGGGGACACCTGCAGAACCACATCCACAAGCCTTAGCTGATATTGTGGAGGTGCGTCTCTCTCAACCACTGAGCCTGGAGTTGCCTGGTAAGTCAGTACTGCACCTATAACAATTATATTCCATATAGTTGTATGTGTCACTGTACAATATGTAATGTAACATCATATGCAAGGCATGTATACACACATGCCGCATACTATAGTATGCTACTCTGTGTATGCACACATGTGCATACACCATAGTATAGTCTAACGTACTGGTGTATGTGTTATGCACATTGCACCCTGTAGCCATTATACAGGGGTGGATTATGCTCATACTGCTATGTTACTCCTATTTAGGTACCTCTGGCACTCCGCTGTGACAACAGCCCATTGCAGGAGAGAGTGTTATTTTTTATCAGGAATCATAATGCACAAATATATCTGCCATGTGACCATTCACAACATGTACACATAATGTATGGTCCTGTCACAATATACAGGTTAGACCTGCAATGAATCACAATGACTAGCCATGTGCAACACTTGCAAACTATGTGAATCATTTCACCGAAATGAATCCTCACAAACTGTCATTGCCAGATGTGTGGACAGCTGTGCATATAATGGTGGAGGTGCTGTTCACTTTAGGGACATACTACAGATTAGATCTACACATGTGGTGAATACAAACAGCACTACACAGTGGGCTGGAGTATGGCCAGCACACAGGATTCACTGCTGTGGATCATAGCCCTGCTATGAATGTCACACAATGTGATGTGCTTTCTTGACATGTCCATGACATCTAGTGGCCTAGCTGCAACACTGCCTACCTAACCTGAAAACATATCCCACATACCACTCTTTATCTGCATAACCCTATTGTCAGTGGGAGCATATATGTCATATGGGACAACACAGACATGTGAAATAGATGCCCGTCACAATAATTTGGACAACACATGTACACACATGGCCATGGAGGATGGCCAGAGACATGGAGCAACACACACAGTAGACGTGTTGTGCTTGTGTGTAAACCCTGTCGTACAATGGCTACACATGGTTCAACTATGGCCTTTGTATAACAGTCATATTGTAGATGTGGAACACTAGACATCCTACAGGCCTGTGCACATCTTGTGTAGGTGTAACATCAATCCACCACATCTCTGATGAAATCCACATTTCAGGTGGAAGAAAGCACTAAATCCGTCATTTATAGTTGGTTGTACTTTGCCCGTTTCTTTGTAATAAATCGCAGGCTGTATTATAGCTGTGTGCGGCTGCATTTCTTAGACGTTTTTAGTGTTGGATTTTACTTCTTTGTTGCTGTCTTTCAACACTATTACTGTTTTTTTTAATCCACCACATAAGATGTGTTGAACATCTTGAGAGTGTCGCGACATGACAGCAGTCACCTGTACAGTATCCACATCAGCCCACAGATACAGTACATTCCCCTTGCTGGTGTTGGACATCAATGTCATACTTGCTCCTTGTGTGTGTGTGTGTGTGTGTGTGTGTGTGTGTGTGTGTGGTACACAGATGTCATGTGGGAAATGGTGTACCCACGTGTTCACCATGTCTAGCCATAGTTGCCAGGCAGCAGCAATATAGTGGTAGATGTGCAGGGGTGCCATCCGTATACCCATCAGTGACCTGTGTCACAACTTCCACATCATGGTTTAGTGTGTATACACCTCAGTAACATGGGTCACATTCCACAGTATATATGCATTGTATCTAAACACAGTCATGGCTATGATCCCTGTCTGTAACTCATACTGTATAGCACTAGAGACACCTCATGATTCTGTGCAATGGTCATGCACATCAGCTAAATGTGCAGTATATCTGTAGGGTGGACAGACAACACTGCATTGGGACACCATTGCCTTACTGTATATTTGACAGGACATCATTATGTTAAACATGTATGCATGTCATTGCACACATCAGCAGATCACATGTCATACTACATGTGATTGTCAAGGTCATATGCCACACATCAGGCAGGTGTACTCTTAACCTGTGCTGGTCTACATGGTGTAACACAGGGATATATGCTGACTACTACTATGATTGTGTAAGTTGCATGCTGTCTGCTATGACACATGCATGGTGTTGTGTGCAACCCAGGGATATATGATAACTACCACTATTATTGTCTGTGCTGCATGCCATCTGCCATATCACATGCATGTTGCATGCCTTCTGTCATATCACATGCGTGTGTGTCTGTGTGTGTGTGTCTCTGTTGTATAGATTGTAATGTACAGTTCTTGTCTGCCCTCACAGGTGATGTAGGTGCATTGCTCTCCTGCGGTACATCTGATGTTAGTGTCCCCACAGACTCTAGCAGTGATGATGAACGTATGATTAAGTCACAGGCAGAGTTGTCAGGAGCTGAAACTGTGCCATTGGTTGCCATTCCATCTATAACCCCCTCATCCCCCCCACACAGATCCCATACCTGCACATACCCTATCACCAGTGGCCATAGAGGAAGGACAGTTGGTGTGTGGTAGCTTGGAACAGGAATGTGTGGGGGCTATGGAAGGTGTACCTGCACACCATGGTGTCAGCCAAATGACTGGTGGTGCCCCACACAGGCACGTGGCCAGTGCTACTCGTAGGAGGACCTCTGGCCAACATGCTCCTGCACGAAAGAGTGCAGCAGCTAGTGTCACCAGACGCATGTTTCAGGCTTTAAAGGAGGCACAGGCATGTGCTGAATGGCTCAACAGAGAAGATCAGAGGCTACAGAGGGCTGCTGACCATTCTTTAAACAACAAAATCCAGGCAATGGTAAATGCTCAACAGCAGATTGCTGAAGGTTTGGATAGATGGTTGGGTGACATGGTTGGAGTCCTTGACCATGGCATGACAATCCGGATCATGAGCTGTCAGTGTTGGAACATCTGGTAGGAGTCGAGCACGTGGACGTAGGCCTGCTACATCACCTGTGTCAGGTCTATGTGTACGTGCTACCTCACATGTCCACTCCCATAGTGGCTGTAGCAGCTGCAGTGCATCTGGGGCTGTGCTGTCCACACCACAACACAGCAGGCCATGTGCACATGGTCCAGGATGGTCCCGACAGGGACACGGTTCCAGTGGACAAGTGACATCAGACAGTACCCAATCTGCACCTCTGCCTGGTAGTGCCCATGCAACCCCTGGCAGGCACAGGTCACATATCCATGGCCGGACACCATGAACTGTAAAACCTTACCTGTACAGCCTGCAGCTGTCAATAATATCCCTGTGTAGGCCAGATACATGGCAGAACTGTGTGCATACATACACGCACACACTGGAAGCATATGTAGGGCACCGCAACACACACATGCATAACATCCACACATGCCCAATTAGATCAAAGGCCCAAACCCACACACATGATGTCATCCAATGGTGCAGCCTAGGCCTCTGGCAAACATTAACACCCTGTGCATATGATGATGCCTGTGCCGCATCCCTGACATCCACACCATCGGTGCAGGGACATGCTCATATGGTCTGATCCACAGGGTGAACAGACTAGGAAGATAAGTGTAGTTTACAATTGTTGAGGACTGTTGACAGGCAGCAGATATACCGTGTAGTACAGGTGTACAATACTGTCAACAGTATGTGTCTTATGTAACAACAGTAAATGCATGTTGGTCATGATGTTCTGCTGTCCTCCTTCAGGTCTAATTGCACGTGCCGGTGGATGTCAGTGTTTGCAGTTAGTGTTCCATATGTCAATGTGGACAACTCACAGGTATGTATGAACATACCAGCATGCACCATGTAGCTGCCACATACCAGTGAGAATGTCCCACATTACAAACACGTCTACTGATCCAAGAGCATGATAGCTGTGTATTAAGCTACTGTGGCCACAGATGTGACATCCATAAAGGGTGACATCACAGGTACAGTTTCATGGAGTGGTGAGGTAAGAGAGTGGTCTAGCTGATTACAAGGGTAGAGGCCAGTGGGAAGTGTGATGCCTCATTGGGAATCAGTAATACATGTTCCCATGACAGGATGCCAACACACAACTATACCCACACACTCAGGTATTGACACACGTATTCAGTGACACAGTAACACACTCATACACTCACGGATTCACCAACACAGTAACACACACTTGCATACAGTTGTTACTGGTGAAGTGAGGACCCCTGCCTATGTGCAAATCATCATTACAGTACTGTACACCTACATGATGCGCCACAGAGAATAAACATGTACAGGTAGTCAGTGCGGCCTA
Organism: Protopterus annectens; assembly: GCF_019279795.1. NCBI lineage: Eukaryota > Metazoa > Chordata > Ceratodontiformes > Protopteridae > Protopterus > Protopterus annectens. Next base: position 1,126,759,479 of record NC_056729.1, read on the forward strand.
AGATCGGGAACATCAACATGGATAGTAAAATGCATCACCTGGATGGTGGGAGGGGTCTTATCAGTTTAGTATGGTAACATACATCCTCACCCCAGGGACCAGTCAGCCCTACATGCACACACTGTGGCATTCAGTAATTAATACACCTATGTCATGCACATACAGATACCTCACATGTGTGAGATACACCCCCCCTGCCTATGTCCTGTTTTCTACATTGCAGTCTGTACAGATGTGTACACTAGTGTACAGCAGAGTGAGTAACAATTGAGATGTATTCCCCACAATACGTGACATATATGGACACACACACAACTACACATGCCAGTACTGTGAATCTCAGACCCACCTAGCTCATGTTATGTATGTCAGATGTACAGCAGTACTGCACACGTTACAAACTGTACTGATGCTTTCTGTGACAACAGTGCTGATATATGCACTAGTGACGTCATAACTATTAACAGGTGTCAAGTGATTTACCTTTGCTGTCACCCTGACCACTGTCTAAGTTGTGTGTTATGTCCATCAGTTAACGAAACTATTGCTTACCGATTACACAGGGTATTGTAGGACCACTTGTGACACACCTGAGAGCTGTCCACAACAAACATCCATCTGCAAAAATGCCCCACCTTTTAGTTATTTCCACACATCTGTCCATACCTGAGGTACATCTTTCTGTACATTCAGCATATCACCATATACAGTTGACAATGTTGAGGCTGCATTGCAACTGCATGATGTACTAGGATACACGTCACCTGCATACATCAGCAACTACACGCGCATGTTATCTGAATGCACAACACTATGTGTACAGGTGTGTAGGTCCTACAATCCTGACATTTGGGCATGTTTGTAGGCATTGCAATTGGTGGATATGTGTAATGACATACATGACACATGAACTGTTGTATGATATGATGGGTGACCAGTACAGAGGGGATGTTACCTTTGTCAACATTGATAGAATTCCTTATGTACTGTTAGCATTCAGCAGCCATGGACCTACATTCCATGTACATGTGTGTAATGGCTGTAGCCACCTGTTTTCACAAAGGACAACAACAGCTATGCTATTTGCAGGCATGTTTAGTGTGTGTGTATGTGTGTGTGTGTGTGTGTGTGTGTGTGTGTGTGTGTGGCATGTACATACCCAGGGCAGGTACATGTATGCCATATCCATACATGAGGGTGTGTACTGGTGTACAGCAACAGTCATTTGTTAATGGTGGAAAGTACCGAGGGCCCCTGGTATGTGTACAGCTGACCTGGTCACAGACAGTGGTATCATTGCATTGCATAACACATGATGCAACTGTGTCAGTACATGTGTACTCTTTACAGTTGATGTAGAGCTTAGTACAGTACACAGGTCAAGGGTCACATGGTGGTGTACTCTTCTATGTCATACAACATGTCTGGATGCGTGTTGGTGGTGTCTGAGGTTTACATCTTAGAATGCATCATGTGACACTGTGTCTTGCACATGACTCATCTGTGATGCCTTTCATAGGGGGACCAGTCAGTACATGTGAGTGGCCTTTATGTATGTGGGTACACCATCTGGAGCGGTCCGTACCTGTGTTATGGCCCACATGTCTGGTTCTGAGGTATATAGTGGTAGTGCTAGGTTCTGATGTATATGGTGGTAGTGCTATTGTGCACTACAGAGCCATCAGCCAGGTGTTCCTCACTGCACAGATGTCAGTACTCCCCATTGTTGGAACTACAGTGACCAGCTGTGAATATGGACGCTACACATCTAGCACTGGTTAGCATAAGAAAACAATGCAGTTGTCCTGTAGGTGTATGTTAGTTAACCTGTGTTTAGGACATTTTCCTTGGAATGACACTGTGTGGGCAGATGCGACTTGGGTAATATCCCCATTCCCTTGAATCATGGATGCATGTGATATGTGACAAAGGCCTGCCTACTGTCAGCCATGTCATCTCAGAATGACAGCAGATATGTAAAAGACCGGTGTCAAATATATGTAGAGCAGTGTTCCTGCTAACAATGACAACTACTAACACTGGAGCCCATTACAATGTGTTCTTTATGTCTACCTGTAATAGCATGGCCACTGTGGCCTTCCGTGTTTAGCAGCAGAGTGCATCCCAGTCAGCCCTGTGCTACTAGGAGTACGAGTATGCCCAGTATATCCTTGTGTAGATGGACTCATTGTAGTGCATTCCGACTAGCCCTGTACTGCTAAATGTGTGAGCATGCATCAGAGTGCATCCCAGTCAGCCCTGTGCTACTAGGAGTATGACCATGCCCAATATATCCTTGTGTAGATGGACACATAGTAGTGCATTCCAACCAGCCCTGTGCTACTAAGTGTGTGAGCATGCATCAGCGTGCATCCCAGTCAGCCCTTTGCTTCATGGAGTATGAGCATGCCCAGTATATCCTTGTGTAGATGGACTCATAGTAGTGCATTCTGACCAGCCATGTGCTGCTAAGTGTGTGAGCATGACCCCTGTGCTACTAAGTGTATGAGCATGCCCAATATATCCTTGTGTAGATGGACACATAGTGCATTCCGAACAGCCCTATGCTACTAAGTGTGTGAGCATGCCCAGTGACACCTTGTGTCAGTTATATGCCCCTGTGTGTGGGCATGGCCATTGTAACCCTGTATAGTGGTAGTAGTCATCCATTCCACAGATGGGCATACTCCAGGTCAGGATGGATTCCTACTTTAAACACACAGGTTTACAGGTATGTACATCTTAACTGCCAGCATCCCTGTTGATGTCCACATTCCCAGAAGGTCATAATGACAGCCTTGACATGTGTAGTCTCTGTGGCATGATTCATAAGTATGTAGTATTGTAATAGTAATCTGTAAATAGGCAGGTGTTCCCTTCCTGCCACTGGCATATGTGTGTGTGTATGTCTGTAGTGTAATAAAGTAGTTAGGTCGGTGTTCTAGTCCCACACTGGCCGTGTGTGTACCCCCGTTTGCCTGAGGACTGAGTAATGCTTTTATACTGTTCACACTCCATACATTTCTTATACCCACCGTTAGCAAGGCCGATGATGTCACCCATCTACAAATACACCTCTGGGAGTGCTGTGTCCCAATAATCTTGGTAGAGCGTTCCGTAACTGCATAATGCTGTAGTGTAATAAAGTAGTTAGGTCGTTGTTCTAGTCCCACACTTGCAGTGTATTTGTGTGTGTGTGTGTGTGTGTGTGTGTGTGTGTGTGTGTGTGTGTGTGTGTGTGTGTGTGTGTGTGTGTGTGCATGTGTGTGTGTGTGTCTGTGTGTGTGTGTGTGTGTGTGTGCGCGTTCCCTCATTTGCCTGAGGACTGAGTAATGCTTTTATACTGCTCACACTCCATACGTTTCTTATACCCATCATTAGCAAGGCCGATGATGTCACCCATCTACAAATACACCTCTGGTAGTGCTGTGTCCCAGTAATCTTGGTAGCACATTCTGTAACTGCATAATGCTGTAGTGTAGTAAAGTAGTTAGGTCGGTATTCTTATCCCAGACATGCCAAGTGTGTGTGTGTGTGTGTGTGTGTGTGTGTGTGTGTGTGTGTGTGTGTGTGTGTGTGTGTGTGTGTGTGTGTGTGTGTGCCTGTCTGTGTGAGAAAAGTGCAGTGCTTTGTAGTACTCACCATAGTGAGTGCCCTAAATGTGTGTTACTGCAGTGTGATACGGTAGGGGTTTGTATACAGGACATGGCAAGTGTGTGTTTGTCTGTCAGAGCCTGTGTAGAGATGGCCGTGATTGTCTTACCATTGGACATGTTTGGGAGCGGCTTTTGTAGTTTTCCTATATAGTATCCATCTTATGACACATTGGCCACCTCACGAGGAGTACAGCTGTCAGTCAGCCACAGCACTGTGTTGGCAAGCCATACCCATACATCTGGCAAAAGGCCTGGTGATCTAAGTATGCAGCCCTACTAGTACCCGGTATATGTCCTGCACCCATGTGCGATGCACATACAACCTTGCCTAGGATATCCCACTATGTCGCTAGTAACATGCACATTGAGAACAGATAGTAGGCATGGTGTGACTGCAGTGGCCTGCAGAGGACATGGCACCCTGTACAGCGGTACAATAGGCACATATATGCGGACATTGTGCCTTCATTATGTTCCACACTGAATGCCTGCAACATATGTGGTGCCATCAAATGTGATCCTCTAAGGCTAGAAAATGCTGTACACATGTGCCCTGTATGGACCCATGCCATTGACAACACGGAATACCTGTATCATACTATCCATGCAGGTGCAGGGCCGACCTTCTCACTATAAGCAGGTTTCACCACACCAGGCCAGTATTGGCATATCGGGGTATAACAGGCTGTGTACACTACATGTGTCTGCCAAACCAGGTACACTTGTACAATTCACTGTACAGTACTGTGGGCCATGCACATCCCAGGCAATGTCCATGTGAAGGACTATCAAACATAGACATGGCATGCATTACAAAGCTACGGCCCTACACATTGGTAACCAGGATGTCAGGCCAGATAATGCAGTACCCATCTGTGTGGGACATTGCTGACACTACACCCCAGCACTGCACAACATTGTTGGGTGGTGCGATGGCAAGGATTACCCCTCACCCAGCCTTGTACAGCCATCTTGCACAGCCAAACACTACATACCCATGGAGCAATGCATACCTGCATGCCAGTACAGGCACCCTGTGTCTGCGTGTGGGTTGTGATGCTCCCAACAACAGTCACTCCCAGTATAAACCTCATTGGCATACCAATAGGTGTCAAGCACTTTCACATGCCCTAGCCCATAGAACCTCCACATATCCCCTGTGGTGCATGTGGTCTTGTGCATTACTGCGGTGTGGCAAACTAAGTAGTTACATTGTGTATTTGTGGCCCTAGCAAAGGTGTCAAAGTGTACCCATTAGAGAGTGTGGTTGTGGTGACAATGGCATCCATTCACGTGGACTGATATGTGTGCCACACCTAATGTATGTCTACTATATCTGTTGCAGATGGCACTCACTCACCTACACACATGTTCTTACAGCACAGCAGCATGTTGCCTTTGTGGCACATGTAATAACGTCATGCACATGTAATAGTAATGAGTAGTCAGGGGTTTGCTCCTGTACTATTTGGCATGTGGCAGATGATGCTTATGGCTAAGTCTCCAAGCCCTTCCCTGGTGGACATTGCCTGTCCCGCCCACACACTCTCTGGTGGATGTGAAGGTGTACACCTGCACAGCAGCAGCATGTGTATTGTAAGAGATGGAAATGGTCAGGTGATGGCCGCTGCACCTGTTGCAGTCCTCCTCTAGTTGATTGCATGTGGTATAGCTGTGATGATGTTCCCATAGCCATCCGCATGATAAACACAGTACACTATCTAGGGAAACATGTTATATCTGGCCATGAAAGTCGCTGTGAGTGGTACCTGGATGTGGTGTTCTGACATGGCATCACAGATGATATCTGGATGTACCTCAATCATTTTCCACAGTGGGAAATAGCCTAATGACAGTAGGGTGATGTGCCACACATAACTACAGCATGTAAGTGTAGCTATGCTGCATTGAGACTACTGCCTGTTTAACGTGTGTGTGGTAATGGCTATTCTGCATGTTATAATACAGACATGACAGTACTCTGTTCATGAGGGACTCCGATCTGTAGGGCCATCTGTGAACTGGTCAGTGTGTGCAACCATTTGTTTCCTGTGCTACACACTGAACACACATCTGTGCACAGCAGAAGCATGGTGTGAGGATTGTAGGCAGTATATGATGATAGGGATGTGCTACTGCCATCGCATCCCTGACTGGACATGTGTCACATGAGACAGTGGTATGACTGACACTGTGTGGGATTCCCAGTGACAAGTCAGTGATGGGCAACTGTTCATAGCTGCAGTCACACGTCTACTACACATTGTACAGTTGGCATGCGGTATACATGCATGTGTTGTGCTCCCTCTGCAAATGTATACCATCTGTTGTGTTGGGTTGCTGGTGATATCTACGCATACTGTCATAGGTAATCCTGTATGCTGTTGTCTATCACTAAGCCATATGTGGGTTTAAAATGCAACACCATAGGCTGAATGGGTTGGGATGTCTCAGCAGAACCTCCTGTCCCACTTCAGCTGACCGTGGCACCGGGCACTAGCACATCTGGGGCCCAGCCATAGACATCAACCTCTGTTGGCTTTGCACCACCTACTAGTGCTACCACCACTGAGGATGGAGCATGTCCCCCTTGGGAGCAGGACCAGACAGGTACATATCTGCTTGCATGCGGTCCCGGATGTGTTGTGTTGGTGGCTCTTTAAGGGGTTACGAAGCCAGATACACCAGTTCAAAGGCAGAGTGTCACATTTACAGGGTGATGCTACCCCTCCTGGACAGCCCCCAGCACTGCCTCCTTTGCAGTTGTGTAGGTGCAGTGGCAGTTGCCCATGGCTGGGGACCTCCGACCCACTGTTCCCATGGGATTTGAATGCCAAAGACCCATCCCCATCCAGGGTGTATCCCCCCCACATGTGTCATATACCAGCCCTGTATGCTGTCATTTCTGTTCTCCTACCTATCCTCCATGGCTATACCTACACTCCTTCTCCAACATCTGACCCTCACCTACAGACACATAAGGCCATTTGGCTCCTAGGACACCATTTTCCCTATACATAGCTGTCCATTAAACACACGTGCCCACTGGACACATGAAACCCTTGTAATATGCATCATAGCATACTACTGTTATCCTCACTCCTGTCACTCAGGTGCGCGATCCTGGTATGCACATCACTTCTACATTGTCCAGGTACACATGAGGAGGACAACCCCATTGTACACGATAACACTACCGGTCCCTCTGTGGTTACCCCATTTATCTTTATCATGATGATGATGTTGCACACAGCACATTGCAAGAGTACTGTTCACACATAATGATTGGACAGGTACTGTTGTGTTAATGTACATTACATGCACAGAGTGATGTATACAGCCAATGTACAACTACTTGCGTGTATGACTGACACGTGTCTGTCTGAGGGAGTCTTGTGATCACATAGAGCAACACCATTACATAATACAGGCATCACTGGTGTTTCCCGTTTCATTCGTTTGTAATGCTTTGTTGCCACATGGTATGTTCCTGATACATCTCTATATATGTATGTACCTATATGCTGGACATAAACACTCACATGTACATCTACATGATAGGATACATTCCTATACTGTTGAATGACTGCACTGTATCATATGTTTGTGGTACTGTCCGTTGTCTGTATATCTGCCAAGGCGTATTAGTAATACACATTAGCTGTGTGCGCAGGGTCCTGGTTCCGAACCTTGCGTAGGACGTTTAGTTTGTTGCAGGTCAGAACAAGCCCATTGGATATGGATGGAGTAAGGCACATTAAAGCTGTTGGGAGCGGCTGTGCATGGGTTTGCACAGTTTTTAGGCACAGCTGACCTCTGGTTACAGCCTCTTATGCTCGGTTAGCCTCTACATTGCTTAGCCAGTGCAATACTCGCATACTGGTAGCCAAACATGCTTACACCCATTCACTCCCACACTTGCTAATGCACTAACATTGGTGCTTGCATCTGTTACTCACACCCCTGGGTGTGAGCGAGGACCACAATATTACCTTGTGATGCCTATTACATCGGACAACATGACTACAGTATCGGGATTGGCTGCCCATTAGGCGACGGCATCGCGTTCAACTGTACGGAATCAGTGGCCTGTCCAGTGACACAATCATATTTGTGTGTACCTCATACAATGTGCTTCCACCTTGTGATGCCTATTACATCAGAATACATGAATACAGTATCGGGAATAGCTGCCTATTAGGTGATGGTATGGCGTTCGACTGTACGGAATCAGTGGCCTGTCCGGTGAGTCATTCTGAACTGTCTGCAAACAGAAAATGTTAACTTTGATCCTAACACCACTCTTAAGTATTCAACTGTGGTACCACCTTTATCATTCTTATAAGAAAAGCTCAGTCTGGGTCTGAACTGTCTGCAAACAGCTAAAGTTAACTTTGAACCTAACATCACTCTTAAGTATTCAACTGAGGTACCACCTTTATCATTCTTTTAAGAAAAGCCCAGTCCAGGTCTGAACTGTCTGCAAACAGCTAAAGTTAACTTTGAACCTAACACCACTCTTAAGTACTCAACTGCGGTACCACCTTTATCATTCTTATAAGAAAAGCGCAGTCTGTGTCTGAACTGTCTGCAAACAGCTAAAGTTAACTTTGAGTATGTGTCTACCTGTTTGAGCCAATATTCATTTTCCCCTGGAGAGCACTCTGCTTTGGCTTGTAAGCAGCCCCCCCCCCACACACACACACATACACACAGACTCATCTTCCACTTTCTCTCTTATTCCCTTCTGTTAGCAAATAGTATCCATAACTGATCAATACTGTGTGTTTGTTAATTTAAACTGAGACCACAGTAGCCTACTGATACAAGGTTATCCTGTTTTTCCACCTGAGAAATTGTTAAGAAATAACTTACAGTTTCAGAGCAGTCCTTGGTCAATTGTGATTGTTTCTTAAAAACAAACTTGTCTTTGCTTTGGCTCATTAGCAGCAGTACAAAGAACTGCCTGCTCACACCCTTGTTCTCCCCTCCCCCTTCCCTGTTTATTACCTTAAGACAATCCTAAAGTTAATAAATATTTTTATTACCTGTGGCAGGCACCATTTTTAAAACTACAACCACCCTTGTCACTATCATATGTTAATTTATCAGTTAACTCTGTTACCTGATTGTTTCCAGCCCCCTAATAAAAGCAACTAATAGGGTCTCTACCCGCTTCACTCCCCACCCTGCCCCCTATTCCCTCACGCCCCCAGTGGTCCCACCTTTATTACACTCACAAACCCCTCCCATCTTTCCAATAGCCAACCACAGCGCTAACCCCAACACTATCTCCTCCATCTTCCCACTACTATCACACCTCCTCAACTAACATGTACAAGCATACCTTACCTATGTTCACTGCATGCACTCTCCTTGCATATCTTACATCCTACCAAAGCTCCATCATTCCCCCACTCAACCACTACCACTGTACTACTACTCACACCACCACTCATGTCATACCCTCACTCAGCTCCCCTCCCACCAATTCAAGAACCATCCCTATGCACCCCCCACATATTCTACCAACTAGATTACTCAAACATAAAGCATCCCTACAACTTAAAATAGTAACCCTCCCACCATACCTATTACCCACAGAGCACAATCATAACATTTCCCTTATAAACAAAGACATTCAAAAACTGAGAAAACTAATAACCTCATGCATATCAAAACTAGCCCTAAGTGGAGACATCCACCCCAACCCTGGCTCTACAATCTCCAACCCCAATCCTCATAATTAGACTAGAAACCACATCTTCACCCATATTACAGCCAATAGAAAGCCAAGTGACTTCCTTCTACTAAGCATAAATATTAGAAGTATATCCAACAAAGTCCATGAACTCCATGCCGCCATAGACTTGTACCCCCCAGATATAGTCATCCTGACAGAAACCTGGCTAAAACCTCTCATTACCAGTGAGCAAATACTCCCTACAGGATACGGCATACTAAGAGTAGACCGGCTAAACAAGAAAGGAGGCGGTGTAGCTATAATATTTAAACAGCATATAAACATTCAGGTCTTAAAATCATCAGCTCCACAAATAGGCAATGAAGAAATAATATATATCAACCTGAAAATAAACCAAAACAAAACCATCAACATAATTGGATGCTACTTCCCACCTGGCCAAAACATCCCTCCACTAGAAAACCTCCTCAGCTGGACTACCCACCATCTCCCCCACCTCATATTAGGTGATTTCAATATTGACTGGCAATCCTGTTCTGGCAACCATCCAACCCATCATGTAAACCTTCATGACTTCACCCAACTAGTCCAGTCGCCAACCAGGATAAATAAAAACTCCAGCAAGCATACTACCCTGGATTGGATACTAGTCAGTAAGAGCCCCCAGTCATATATAACAGGCTGCTTATCAGATAGCCTCAGTGATCACTCCCCAACATTCCTATTCAAAAAATACCTATACCAAGCTAAACCTGTCATCTACCGTCAAATACGTAAAAAACTAAACTTTAACCAACTCACATTCATCTCATCCCTCAAAGAATGTAACTGGCATCCTCTAAAGCACCTCAGTCTTAATGACGCAGTTGAATTTTTTAATACTACCTTCCTGAGCATCCTTAATTACCATGCCCCCATAAGACTTTCCAGAACCAAAGCACAACCCTCCCCATGGCTACAGAAAACCATTAAGTCAGAAATGAAAAACAGGGATAAAGCCTGAGAGCACTGGCGCAAAACCCAAACTCCCTCAACTAGACATAAATTCCTAGAACTACGCAATGGATTCAGAAAGCTAATAAAACAGGACAAATTCCAATACTATCAGTCTGCCCTAGACTCCTCACAACACAGCCCCAAACAATTTTGGTCCTCCATAAACTCCATCCTCCACCCAGGTAAAGTCAATACCCCTCCTCCTAACATCCCTCACTCATCAGAAAATATTGCTACCTCATTCAACACACACTTCACACAATCCATACTATCACTAGCTAAACAACACAACCCCCCTCCCCTCCAACCCACACCATCAACTAGTAATCTCCCCACTGCCTTCTCTTTTTCTCTTGTACCTACCTCCAACATAAAAAAACTCTTAACTAAACTTAAGCCCACCAAATTAGCAGCAGACAACCTCCCAAGTGAATACCTACAAATCACAGCTGATGCTCTGGCCTACCCAGTATTCATCTTGATTAACTGATCTCTGTCAGAAAGGTACGTTCCCACACTGTGGAAAGTATCAGATATAATTCCCCTCCACAAAGGCGGACCCTCCACAGAACTAACCAATTACCGCCCCATAGCTATTCTCTCTCCACTCTCCAAAATACTAGAAAGATGCATACACTCTCAGGTCTCAGACTACCTCCTTACTAACAACCTCCTTTCCAATACTCAGCATGGTTTCTGACCAAACCATAGCACCACCACTGCTTACTCTCCTTTACTAACACTATCCTTCAGCATAAAAACAATGGCTATCTCTCCTCTGCTACTTTCCTAGACCTATCTAAAGCATTTGACATGGTCCCACACAAACAACTTATCTCTGTCCTCAATAACCGATCCTTCTTTCAATAAGTCACCAACTGGTTTCAGAGTTACCTGTCTGACCGCCAACAATCCATTGTATGGCAGAATGACATATCTCCCCAACTACCTGTCTCTCTAGGGGTTCCCCAAAGATCCATCCTTGGACCCCTACTCTTCTCTGTTTTCACCAATAATCTAGCCTCTGCCACCAAACATGGTACACTCATATAATAGGCAGATGACTCAACCATCATCTGCCACAGGCCAGTCCCTACCCAAACTGCAAAAAGTCACACAGGAAGCCTTTTCCTCTGTTGAAACTTGGTTATCCGATGCCCAATTAATACTCAACCCAAACAAAGCTAAACTAATCATCTTCCAACCCACCAAACATACTCAAAACAACTCTCACTTTAACATCATAGCAAAAGACAACACCACTATATACCCAACTGAACACACCACATTGCTAAGAGTGGAAATATACAATAAACTAAAATTTGACATTCACATATCCATGACCATAAAAAAGTCCACAAAAAAACTAGGAGCGTTATACAGAAATAAGCAACTTCTCACCAAAGCAGCAAAAATTTCAATAGCAAATTCCCACCTTATCTCCACCCTACTTTATGCCGCTCCAATATATACCAACCTAAGGCAATGTGATCTAAACAAGCTAGAGACCTGTTACAACAAAATCGCCAAATTTGCCACAGGGGCATCCTACCATAGTCACCACTGTCTCTCACTTGCTGAACTGGGCTGGCTTGAACTCCTTCACCTCCTTCAATGGTATCAACTCTCACTAGCCCACAAACTAGTAAACCATCCACTAAATGTCCCATCCTTCCAGAATCTACTCCAACCCTATCGCACCACCAGACCACTAAGATCCAGCAACAAAAATCACTTGCAGATCACTAAAGCCAATAACTCTGCTGGTGAAGCACTATTCTCTTGCACCATAGCCAAATTATGGAACTCCCTCCCACCCACAATTACCTCTGTACCATCATGCACCCACTTCAAAACTTTACTACCTAAAATCATGCTGGCTATGCCCTTGCAACTCCCACTCTAATATTGCCCACCCCATCCAACCACTACCTTTCTTTCCACACCACTAACTGCCTTGATTATAGCAAGCTCAGATGCTCATAAGCCTAGTACTTATTATACAGCAGGAACTTCTTATTGTAACATTTGTTAATGTCTGTTATGTACTTTACAGATAAAGATTCTACTTGTCTACTGATGTACTATGTTCTTCATCTGTAAATATGTTGTAAGTAATTGCTATGTTAAATTGTTAATCGCTATGTAATCCAATGTAACTACTGTCTGTTTATTTTAACTGTGGAGCTTTTATCCCCGGGCCTCCACTGAAAATGGACCTACGTCCAGTCGGACACTCCCGGTCAACAAATGTAAATAAATAAATATCTGTGTGTTCCTCTTACAATCTACTCCCACCTTGTGATGCCTATCACATTAGACTACATGACTACAGTCATAGCCGGCCTTAGGCATAGGCCAACTAAGTGGCCACCTAGGGCGCCGCTTTAGTGGGGGCACTTTACCAGTATTTATTTGGTG